>NC_133140.1:56712524-57013863 GCF_048418815.1 Hemitrygon akajei
GGGAAATTGGCAAATGGGACTGGCTTGAGTAGACCAGCCCGGCTGAAGAACCTACTTCCATACTGTATAACTCTGTGGCACCAGATGTTGTTGCCATGTATGCAACCAGTCAGTCTCAGTATTTTGAAACTTTGGTCGAAGTCAGTCAACCTTCAAACGTTCAACCTTAAGTCATGTAACCTTATATTCTAAACTTTGGAGAATAAATGCTATTCTGTGTGTTTAAGCTCCTGGGCTGCACCTACGCTAGAATGTTCTTTCTATAAAGTACAATGATCAAAAACTGAGCTTGAAAGGTGACAACTTAAATCTCTGTGGATTTCCATTATTTCTAGTTTTCCATTGTTTATTAAGTTAATTCATTTATGTGTAATGTCTAAAAGTGACTTCATATGTAGCTACACTGAAAACCATTAGCTGTACTGTATTTTATCCATTCCCTCCATCTCTGGCTATCTCTTTCCTATTTAATCCTTCCATCCATACAGCTTGCATAATGCCAAGCATCCTGTCATTGGGAAACTTGGAATTGGGGCTTTCTCATCATCTAAGTTGTTATTGAGCAAAGTGAAAAGTTGAAAGTATACAAAATAAATCCTTTGTAAGATATCACTTTTCACATCCTTTCACTCTGAGTAACTGTTTATTGTATGTGCTCTCTTTCCTGCTACTCAACCAACTCCCAAGCCAGAACATAATGTACAATCATTACCATGTGATTGCATTTTAACTTGCATCTTTTTATGAGGGATTTTAGCAAGTAACCTTTTATGCGCTAGCTATCTTATGTGTGCAATATGTGCCTTCTGCTGTGAATGACTGTTGGTACTGTGTTTTGCATCTTGGCCTCAGACTAACACTATTTCGTTTGACTATATTCATGTATGGTTGAATAAGAATTAAACTTTAACTTGAACTTAACCTCTAGACATCTATTGACATGCCTTATACAGTGAATTCACCATTTCTTCAAAAGAAAAGTCAATCAAGTTTGTCAGTCATGACAGGTTTCCTTTATATCTACATTGATTTTCTCTGACCAGATGATATTTTTCAAAGTTTGTGTCATGTGATTGTAGAAGTCACTGTAAACAGATTTTGTCTCTGTAAACAGTCTTTGGAACTTATTTCAAAAGTTATCCTTAAAACATGACAGGAGTAATTAGAAGTAATTAAAAGTTGTCCCAACTTTTGTTGAGTGTGTTGCAGCCATCAAATTCTAAATTTGTGTATATTTACAAAATACAATTAAGTTGGTCAGTAAAACTATTGAAAATCTTTTCTTTGTACTTTTGTCAGTTAAATAAGGGTTCACGTGAATTAACATATCACACATTTTTGTTTTTATTGCATTTTGGAAAATATCCCAACTTTTCTGGAAATGGGGTTTGTAGTTAGAGAAAGAAATGGGACTGGTTAAAGTTCTAATTTGAGCTGGGTTAACTTTAATGGCATTAGACAGGAGAGTGCATAAGTTAGATGGAGAGGCTGGTAGCAGGTTTGTAGTAGGGCTAGTAGTAGGGAATGTTCAGGGACAAAATGTTGCTGATGCTTTGGTCTGAAAACAAAAGATGAATATGTAAATTATAGGCAGCTGAGATCAAATAAATCCCTTCATTGAAAGGAATATAGAATTGCATTTAAGAAAGAAGTCAAGACAAAAAGAGGACTCTAGCAAATAATGTAAAGGAGAATCCTAAGAGCTTCTATAAATATTTTAAGAGTAAAAGGGTAACTGGGGAGAGAATAGGTCCCTTGAGAGTCAGTGTGGTCTCTGTGTACAGACCCACAGATAAGCGACTATAAATAAATAACTATTTCTCATCTGTATTTACTGTCTAGGTCATGAAAACTAGGGAATTTGGGAATTTTTTTCCCTTGTCATAAGCACGAATATTTGGATGAGAATGCTGGTGGTGTATTTAGTAAATTTGTGGGGGGCACCAAAAGTTCAAAGGTTTAAAGGTTAGTTTATTTTCAAAGTATACAACTCTGAAATTCTTCTTCTCTGGGTAGCCGTGAAACCAGAAAAGAAAGAAAAGCAGCACGATCATCAACCCCCAAATCCCACCCCTCCCCGCACAAAAATATACACAATGCAGAGGACCTGGGTAACATTTTCCAGGTCAGCGACAGGCTCTCTCCTCTCTGGTAGCAGAGCAATCAAAAGATAGTTAGCCAGGGCTCACCTTCCGCATTCACCTTGATGCTTCATTCTCCTTCATCACTTTAATTGATGCACAATAGACACTTTAATTGGTGAAATGGAATTAAACGTTGGCTTGCGTCCTGTCCTGCAGCCTGCCGACATGAGGTTCACACGCATTGGCTCTTTCTCCCAGAATCTTCTCGGAAACTGCAGAGCATTGCAACACCCAATCGATCTATTTTGAATTGTCACAACTGAATTTTCATTTTTGAAACATTTCTCACCCATTTTGAGGGGGAAAAAATGACAGTTTGTGCCAAAATACTGGAAAAATAATGAAATGGAGTAAAGGAAATCAACTTATTTTTGCTGGAAGTTGGTCCAGATCTCTTTGGAAGCAAATCTTATTCTGGCACTGATGGATTACTTAAATTATTTTAACTTCTTAACTACTTCAGGGAACTCTTTTACCATTGCCTTTCTGCTCTAATGGGAGAGACAAAATGCCAACTGCTAAGGCTTATGGCATAGATTTTGCTGAGAGAGCCCCATACCAGCTCTTGCAGCTTGAATTCTGTAGTACTTTGCATTTGTTTTGATTTGATTTTTTGATTTGTTTTGATTATGCAGTCCATTGTAGGTCTGTAGTCTAGTGTAGCTTTCTCTGTGTTGTGTTTTTTTATTACGTAGTTCGGTCTAGTTTTTTGTACTGTGTCATGTAACACCATGGTCCTGAAAAACATTGTCTCATTTTTACTATGCACTGTACCAGCAGTTATGGTCGAAATGACAATAAAAGTTGACTTGACTTGACTTGACTTGATTTCATAGGCCAGTTTTGCTTGTTGAAAACTTCCTGGACCAATCAATAAGGTCCTGTGTTGTGCTCGGGCTACATGTAGTATAATCAGAGCATATAGCTGTGGGCAGACCTGCTGAATGAAAGTTTTACTGATTGACCCTGGTATAACTTCAAAAGTACCTCATTAACTTTAACTTTTGCTTTGGGATGTATGAGGTTGCTAAAGGTAATATATCATTGAAAGTTTCTTCCTAGATTGGACATGGATTTCACTCTCAAGTTTGAAATTCATACCTTTTATGGAAAAGTGGTTGCCTTAATTATAAGTAACAGAAAGTGAAGCAGGGGAGTGAATGAGTTATATCTAAATGTAGTTTCTGAGGTTAGACCTGGTACAAGGATTTATGAGCTCATTAATTTTAATAGAAATTTCAGAGGTGCAAGAAAGTTAAGTTAAAGGTATTACACTAATTTGAATTATTTATAGTTGTAGTATTGCATTAATTATATTGACCAGCACTTTTAAATGTTTTAGTGATGTTGCATATGCAATCATTCAGGGTAATTTGATCTGTATTAGGACCTCTAACAGTTTACAAACACCAGTTGAACGATTTGGCTAGAGCAGTTGTACTTGCTCAAAGGATAGTGTCTCACTATCAGTTATGGAGCATAAATGATCACTCCTTTTACTGTCTTTAAGTCTAAATGAAACATCTTAATCTCTGAAATATGGTCATTACCATTTTTTCTAATGCTTTCAGTAAGAATACATTTTTGGCTTTTATCTGTGCTTTAGGCTAGACTCTCGATAATTAGTTAGACAGAGTTTCCATTTATCAGGCAGCTGTATCTTATTCCCAAGTGGTTTATTACTAGATGATAAGTTTTAATGAAAAAATATGATCAACAACCATTGTATTCAATAAATTTGAGTCATTTTCCCCTAAAACTAGATATTATTTCCTAACTTGACTAATCTCCTTCTTGGATCAAATTCTACTTGGCATTTTTGAAGCAAAACTCTGGGGCCATCTTCCTTATGTGTCAGCTTGTCTCTTGCCTTCTGCATATTCAGTTGAAATGTGGAAGTCAGAGACAGGATGGAGGTCTGATATCAAGATAGATTTAATTTCTGATATATGGTTTGCTGCTGAGTCCAGTAGTGGAGCACTGATTTACTGGGGTGAGAACTAAATGTACTTCTGCATCTTCAGCTATGCAAGTAGCACAACTTAAGTAGTTGAAAACTGAAAAACAAGTGTTCTGTTTATTTTTCTTTATCTTAATTTCTAACTTTTTCTTAACATTTTGCACTCAATAAAAATTAAAATAGTTTGTCAGAAGCATCAAAACACCAAAGGATATCAACAGCAGTATACCTAAAGACCATTAGGACATTCTGGGAACTGGTCCTCGGGATGTGCCATCTGAGACCTTTCAAGTTACTTATAGTGTCTTGTATGCCATATTGTGCCAACTGTGGAAACTGGATCTCCCGAGCTAATCAGTCCGTGAGATGTCAAAATAAGTCCAGCCAAAGGAAGAGTATTTGTTTGTTTTTTTATTAAGCTACAGCACAGAATAGATCCTTATAGCCCTTTGAGACATGCCACTCAGCAAACCCTGATTTACCCCTAGCCTAGTAACGGGACAATTTACAATAACTGATTAACCTACTCTTTGGTACATCTTTGGACTGTGGGAGGAAATCGGAGCACCTGGAGCGTTGCACAGGGAGGATGTACAGGCTCCTCAGATGACATCGGAATTGAACTCCAAATTCCAATGCCCCAGGCTGTAATAGCAGTGCGCTAACTGCTACCATGGTGCCCGTATAGTTAACCAGCAAAGTGCACATTTTATTTAGGACAAAGAAAAACTTTGTGACTAAGCTCATTATGAATGGCTCAGCAGTGGTTAGGATCTGGGATCACACTGTAGAATTCAGAATTGACTCATTACTTGAAGTAAATTGACATCAACTTCTATTTACTACTTTTTCCTACATATTGTGACAATCAAAAGCTAACTTAAAGGACTTCAACTGGAATTAATGGAGTGCCAAAGTACCAAATCTAAAATATAAATATTTTTATAATCTAAACACATTAAATCACAAAGGAGGAGGCTCCAGGAACACCCTCGCCATTAATTTATGGCACAAACAAAGTCATGAATTCGAAAGGCAAGTTTGAGGTTTTTGTAACCGGCTTCAACCAGAACTGCCAAGTAGATAAATCATCTTGGCCTCCTCCTGAGGTCCCTATCATCAGAAAAATGAGGCTTAGTCAACTTGATACATTCCATATGATATTAAGAAACAGTTGTGCAAAATAAAGCAAAGGAAATGAGACCTGGCACCATCCCAGATGTCTGGATGTAGTTTTGAAGAATAGAGCTGCAGAACTGACCATTTTAGGTTCCACCTAGAACACTGACCTCAATAAAGATTTGGCCTAAATCTGGACAAAATAGGAAATTTGATATTCCTCAAATCAAAAGAACAAAATCTCATGAAATTGAAGACACCGCAGCTCAAGGGGAAAATACTCCATGTGGTATAATTGCATCTCACAGAAAGATGTTTGTGGTTGAGAAAGTCAATCTTGTCAGTCTCAGGCTTATTGCTGCAGATTGACCCAAATATCTTCACTTGCTTTGTTAAAGATCTTCCCTCTCTAATAAGGTTATAAATAGTAATATTCACTGATAATTGCAGAATGTTCAATTTAATTTGCAGTCCTCAGATTATAAAGTAGTATGGGCTGTGTGCAGTAAGAAAGGACAGCATTTAGGCAAATAGAATGATAAATGGTGGGAAACATTTGGATACAATGACAGTCTGTGGCCATATCCAACATGATAAACTCCATTAACATTCAATTACATTATCAAGTCTGAACATTTTGTCACCAAAACTGAAATCACCACTTGTGTATTTCCATTTACCAGAAACAGCTTCAGCAATGTAACTACTTTTCAGTAAGGCCAGGAGAGGAACTGGTTATCTTGTGATGAGTGATTCAGCTGACTCCCCAAAGCCTTTCCACAAAATCCACAAGGAGTAACTCACATGCACGGAGGAATTCTTTCCACATGTCTGCATGAGTGCATATTCAACAATGTGATGCAAATTCAAGAAATTCAGTGCCATCCAGGGGAAAAAAAACCTTTTTGATTGACACCCAGTACCCTATATGTTCATTTTCCCCACATTGCAATTAAAGCATGAACCATGGACAAGGTAGTAGCAACTCTTTCAATGGCAGCAAACCCAGGGTATCCATCACGTAGAAAGTCACGAGATGAAATTGCAGGGCAATATCTCCCCAGCTTCAGGTTACCCCCAAGACACATTTCATTTCTTGGAATTGCCTTAAAAAAGCACAGTGAGATGGTTGAGTTATAAAATTTGAAAAGACACAGCACAGGCTTGTTTGGGAAAGGACAGAGACGGTTTAAAAAAAAAGGCAGGAAACAGATTAAATTCATGGGTTCATAAACAATCAGTACCAGCTGATAATAATCATAAATAATGAAAAAACAGAAATGGCTGACTATGTCAGAAAGATGGACGCATTCCATTGCACACAAAATAACTGGCTATTGTGTGCTGAGCAAATTGAGCAGTATTTTGAAGCAAATGAAATAGCTAATGAAGAGCGAGTGCTGGTTTTGCAGAGAGCTTTGGGTGTAAAAGCATGTAGATTGCTGAGAAGTCTGACTGAGCTTTGCTGATATCATGAAAGTAATACAGGATCATTGAGAACCAAAACCATTGTTGATTGCAGGATGTTTTAGGTTTCATTAAGTGGAATCAAAAGGAAGGAAACTGCATTTCAGGTTACATCGGTGATTTGAAGAAATTGTCTAAGCTTTGTCAGTTCAGTGATGAGCTTAATGATGCAATGAGAGAATCGTTTAGTTTGTGCAATCTTACAAGAAAACATTCATAAACGTCTCCTAACTGAAGCACAACTCACATTTAAAAGAGCAGTTGAAAATGTATGCATCAATGGACAGGGCAGAGAGAATCACAGGTGAGTTGCAGTCGGGAATGAACGTGTACGTGAGCAGAAACCTGCCCGGCCGGGCAGACTGTTTTACCCTTGTGGCCGGGGCTCACTTACAGCAGCCCAGTGCAGGTTTAAAGGTGAAACTTGCAAAAAAGAAATGTAGGTTACCTACAAAGAGCATGTCAGGCAGACAAAAATAAATAGACTGCACAGGGAAGACAAAAAGATAAAATATCAAGTTGCAGTTTCAAAAAGAGCACTAATCTACATCCTGTTGCTGAAAATTCTGATAATGATGAGAGTGACACAGGACTGGATAAATACCCTCTGCCCAGGATAGAGAATATCTTTGCAAACCTTTCTGGAGGGAAACACTTCAGCAAGGTGGACTTAGCTGAGGCCTACCTACAGATGGAGATGGAGCTGAGGCCTACCTACAGATGTAGATGGAAGAAGAGTCCAAAGTGTTTCTCACCATAAACACTCACAAGGTAGAGCAGTGGATATAGTGTATATGGAAATCAGAAAGGTATTTAATAAGGTTCCCCATGCAAAGCTCCTTCAGAAAATAAGGAGACATGGGATCCAAGGAATACCTTGCTTTGTGGATCCAGAATTGACTTACCAACAGAAGGCAAAAGGTGGCTGTAGATGGTTCATATTCTGCATGGAGGTCAGTGACCAATGGTGTTCTGCAGGAATCTGTTCTAGGACCCCTCCTCTTGGTGATTTTTATAAATGACCTGGATGAAGAAGCAGAAGGGTGGGTTAGTAAATTTGCTGATGGTACAAAGGTTGGGGGTGTTGTGAATAGTCTGGAGGGTTGTCAGAGGTTACAGCGGGACATCAATAGATGCAGAACTGGGCTGAGACTTCAACCCAGATAAGTGTGCAGTGATTCATTTTGGTAGGTCCAATTTGAAGACTGAATATAATATAAATGGGAAGACTCTTGGCAGTGTGGAGGATCTGAGAGATCTTGGAGTCCAAGTCCGTAGGACACTCAAAGCTACTGCCCAGATTGACAGTGTTGTTAAGAAGGCGTGCGGTGTGTTGGCCTTCATCAACCGTGTGATTAAGTTCAAGAGCTGTGAGGTAATGTTACAGCTATATAAGACCTTGATCAGACTCCACTTGGAGGACTGTGTTCAGTTGTGATCACCTCATTCTAGGAAGGATGTGGATACTATAGAGAGAGTGCAGAAGAGATTTATAAGGATTGGATTGGAGGGCGTACCTTATGAGAATAAGTTGGATGAACTTGGCCATTTCTCCTTGGAATGACGGAGGATGAGAGGTGACCTGATAGAGGTGTATAAGATGATGAGAGGCATTGATCGTGTGGATAGTCAGAGGCTTTTCCCCAGGGCTGAAATAGCTAGCACGAGGGGCATAGTTTTAAGGTGCTTGGAAATAGGTACAGAGGAGATGTCAGGGGTAAGTTTTTTCACATGGAGAGTGGTGGGTGAGTAGAATGTGCTGCCGGTGGCGGCAGTGGAAATGGATACAATAGGGTCTTTTTATAAGCCTCCTAGATAGGTACATGGAGCTTAGAAAAATAGAGGGCTATACGCTAGGAAAATTGTAGGCAGTCTCCAGAGTAGGTCACATGGTTGGCACAACATTGTGGGCTGAAGGGCCTGTAATGTGCTGTAAATTTCTATGTTCTATATTCTAAATGGCTTTGTCACTATAATAGGCTTATTTCTGGTGTAGCATCTGCACCTGCACCCTGACAGGAAGCTATGGTTCAGGTGCTGCAAGGTTCCCCAGGCATTCAGTGTTAACTGGATAACATCGTTTTTACCAATAAGGATGACAAGGAACACCTCCAAAATCTCAAGACTGTGCTTAAAAACTTCAGAAGATGATGGACTTTGAGTACAATGCAACAAGTGTGAACTAATTAAACTAACCATCACTTAATTTACTAGAATGTTACCTGGGTTTCAGCACCTAAGTTACAGAGAAAGGTTGAACAAGTTAGATCTTTATTCTTTGGAGCATAGAAGGTTGAGGGGGGACTTGATAGAGGTATTTAAAATTATGAGGGGGATAGATAGAGTTGACGTGGATAGGCTTTTTCCGTTGAGAGTAGGGGAGATTCAAACAAGAGGACATGTGTTGAGAGTTAAGGAGCAAAATTTTAGGGGTAACACGAGGGGGAATTTCTTTACTCCGAGAGTGGTAGCTGTGTGGAACGAGCTTCCAGTTGAAGTGGTAGAGGCAGGTTCGGTATTGTCATTTAAAGTAAAATTGGATAGGTATATGGAAAGGAAAGGAATGGAGGGTTATGGGCTGAGTGCAGTTCGGTGGGACTAGGTGAGAGTAAGCGTTCAGCACGGACTAGATGGGCCGAGATGGCCTGTTTCTGTGCTATAATTGTTATATGGTTAACATGTTCACACTATTGACACACAAGGATTACACAAGTCTGCTGTGAAAATTCAAGCAGTGGCGGATTCCCCAAGCCCGAAGGATGTGTCACAGTGCCTTCCTTTTTAGG
Source organism: Hemitrygon akajei (assembly GCF_048418815.1). Taxonomy (NCBI): domain Eukaryota; kingdom Metazoa; phylum Chordata; class Chondrichthyes; order Myliobatiformes; family Dasyatidae; genus Hemitrygon; species Hemitrygon akajei. The sequence continues at coordinate 56,722,001 of NC_133140.1, forward strand.
ATTTGTCAACTATTATAACAGGTTCCTGCCAAACTTGGCTACTGTGCTGTAACCCCTGAACTCATTAGTGCAGACCAGGAAGAAATGGCAATGGATAAAGCAGTGTGAGATGGCTTTCGAAAAGTCAACTGAAATGGTGATGTCAGACACTACATTCACAGATTATGATCCACGTCATCTAGTGAAACCTGCATGTGATGCCTCGCCATACTATGTAGGTGTAGTCATGACGAAACGTGGTGGAAGTGTATCCTCTATAGCCTTTGTATCGCATTCCCTTACCACTGCAGAGAAGAAGTATGCACAGATTGACAGAGAGGCCGTGAGTATGATTTGGGGTATTTCAACCAGTACCTGTATGGGAGAGAGTTTACGTACATTACTGATCATCAACCACAAGTGTCCATTTTCAATCCGCAGAAGGGTGTTCCACTAACAGCTGCAGCGCGAATCCAGAGATCGAATTCAAGGGGACAACTAATCATGGGAATGCTGATGGATTGTCCCATTTACCCTTGGAAAATCAATTGCCTGAAAAATTTACAAAAGAGGATATTCCTTTTGATGTATTCACTCTAATGCAAATCAAAAGTCTCCCTATTATGGCAGAGTTATCCAAAGGGAAACCATAAAAGTCCCTGCACTGTCTAATGACTACATGGTCACTCAAAATAGCTGGAATGTATAGCAGAAACTCCAGTTCCCCCATTTTTACCAGAGCCAGCATGAACTTGCCTTACTATATGTGGGGATTGAGAGATGTTGTACCATCCAAGCTGAGAGCTAAAGTGTTGGAGGAGCTACATACAGGTCATTGAAGTGTGGTCAAAATGAAAGTGTTAGTTCAAAGGAGATTCCTACAAAAATTATTCCAGGATTGGATAGCTTGTCGTATGAAGAGCATTTGATGGAAGGTTCTGGGCCTGTATGAGCAGTAACCTCGTTGAAACCTATCAAATGGTGAAAGGCTTTGATAGAGTGGATGTGGAGAGGATGGTGGGAGTGACTAAGACCAGAGGACACAGCCAAAGAATAGAAGGGGATCCTTTTAGAATGGAGGTGAGGAGGAGGAATTTCTTTAGCCAGAGAGTGGTGAATCTGTGGAATTCTTTGCCACAGCCAGCTGAGGAGGCCAGGTCTGTACGTATGTTTGAGGCAGGGGTTGATAGATTCCTAATTGGTCAGGGCATGAAGGGATATGGGGAGAAGGGAGAAGATTGGGGCTGAGAGGAAAATTGGATCAGCCATAATGAAATGGTGGAGCAGACCCGATGGGCCAAATGGCCTAATTCTGCTCCTATACCTTATGGTCTTATGGCTCAAAGCTTTGTCTGGTGGCTTGGGATTGATTAGAAAATTGAGTAGCTTGCCATGCACTATTCAGGATTCAACTGCTGTCAGAGTTTCTTTGCACACCTAGAGTCAACTCCTACAACCGTCATGGAGGAGGCCTGGGTACCTGAAATTGTTTCACAGCCACAAGTCTCACTTACCAAGCAGAGTGACCTCCCTGGTTAGGAAAGTCGTTATCCCACAAAAATCAGAAATCTTCCACAGCAATTGAATATTTAGGCCTAAAAGAGACAAATTAAAATTGACTATGCTGTGGTGTCTGTATAGTAGTTGTATTATATAGTATACTGTGTATATAGTTGAGATGTATTCTACATTGGAGTTTATAGCTAAGCAAGGAGAAGTGTTGTGAATTTAATAATCAGTAAGATTTGAATAATATTGTAAATACAGTATATTGTTTGATTAAACATTCTTTGTTTAAATAATTCATCACCTGTTACATGCAAAAGTACTTGAACAGCCTATGTCACCCGGCAACCATGTCATTAGTGTGCATCTCGCTAAGAGTAAAATCAAAGTCACGTTTTCCTAGGCTCCTTAGCTGTATGTTCTGCAGTTATAAACCATAACGATGTTGTCATGAGGAAAACATAAAATCTCCTTACAGACTACGGCAAATTGAAGCAGGAGGCAGTCATTATGCTAATGACTATGCTATCATTTTCATTTCATTTTTAATCTTTTTTTATTGATTTAAAAATATATAAAGCCAAGTACAAATCAGGACTACGCAATCAAGCCATCCTTATGAAATAGTAATTTGGGTCACTGTTGCAGCAAATGTTGAGAAAGTCACAGGCTTTGTGGGTCAAATGTTTTAAACCGGTTCTGACAAGATGAAGGGTGCATTGTTGCTTCTAATTTTAAGGGGGCATCCTACTCTCATCAGATTGAAACCAGCCTGGTGTAGTACTAAGCAATCTCATGTAGAACCAAGCTGATCAAGCCAGAAAGATGCTAGGTGTGAAAAGGGAGGATGAAGGAGACATTGGACTTTGGGTGCAGTGGTGGTGATCACAGCATTGCTGGAAACATATGCTGTAGAAATACTACATATTTACTCATTCCTTTTGTAGTCAGATTTTATTTGATAGAAAATCCACATTACCTGTTGTCTTATATGATATTTCAAACTACCAGCACATATGAAGGAGGAATGGTGGTGTGTTGGTGTCTGTTCGGCAATGTGATACTTAAATAGGAAGGTATTTCAGTTCCTGTTGAAAGCAGTTCTCTGGACTTCTCTTGTATAGCTCATAGTTTTAGCTCACAGTTATTTTATGCTAACAGGTTAGAAAAATACTAGTGGAGACAGAAAAGCCTGAAAACTTGCTGAGGCATCTTCAGACATTTTCTTCATTCATTTACCGCTTGTTCATGATGGGTATATTTCAGTTAGAAATGTCATGTGCAAATTGAATTGCTGGTAATTAGTGACTGTGGCGACCCACTTTCTGCGCAGGCGAACCGGCTCACAAATAGCCAGCGCGCGGGGGGAGACTTTGGTGATGCACCTCTGACGTCATTTCCGCCCAGAGAGGGCGGGCGCTAGGGATTTAAATGCCAGCGCTGCGGTTTGAATAAACTAGTCTCGAAACGACTTACCGACTGCGTGTCGTTATTTCAGCGCTGTGTGTAGCACATCGCTACATTGGTGACCCCAATGGTCCAAACGGGATTTGGACCAAAGATGACCGACTCTTCATCTGTTCATGCAGTTTCGCTAAAACTGCCGACTTTCTGGACGCTGCGACCACGCGTGTGGTTCAGCCAAGCAGAAGCCCAGTTCCAGATTCGGCAGATATCCTCTGATTCCACGCGTTACTACCACGTGGTGAGCGCCCTTGACCAGGAGACGGCCACCCAGGTTGTGGATTTCATACAGTCACCCCCGGAAGAAGGCAAATATGAAGCATTCAAAGCGCTGCTCATTGGGACCTTTGGCCTCTCAAGGCATGAGCGGGGTGCCCGCCTGCTTCACCTGGACAGTTTGGGAGACAGACTGCCGTCAGCATTGATGAACGAGATGCTGGCCCTGGCTGACGGACACAAGCCCTGCCTCATGTTCGAGCAAGCATTCCTAGAACAACTGCCTGAGGACATACATCTGTTGCTGGCCGATGCAGATTTCAACGACCCCCAGAAGGTGGCGGCCCGGGCATACGTGCTGTGGAAAGCCAAGAGGGAGAGCGTGGCGTCCGTCGGTCAGATTACCAGGCCGCGGACCAGACCAGGCCCGGCAGGGGGCACACACAACACAGAGGCAGGAGTGAGGAGGCCAGAGAACAGTGGTGTTTCTACCACCAGCGGTGGGGCACAAAAGCCCGCCATTGTCGCCCGCCCTGCAAGGGCCAGGGCCAGGGCCAGCTGCCACTAATGACTATGGCGGCTGGCCACCAAGACAGCCTCTTTTACGTCTGGGACAAACAGTCGGGACGCCGCTTCTTGGTCGACACCGGAGCAAAAATCAGCGTCTTGCCCTCGACGAGGTACGACACCCGCAACAGGAAGCCAGGACCCACCCTGAGGGCCGCAAACGGCAGCACGTTATGGACCTAACGCACCCGCACACTGCAGCTGCAGTTCGGCGCCAGCCGGTTCACGTGGGACTTCACACTGGCCGCCGTGGCCCAACCACTCCTGGGGGCGGACTTCTTGCGAGCTCACAGCCTGCTGGTCGACTTGAAAGGGAAAAGACTGGTACATGCCGAGACTTTCCAGACGTTCTCCCTGGGTGAAGCCAAGTTGCCGGCCCCAAACCTGGACTCCATCACGCTGTCGGACAACAAATTCACCAGAATCCTGGCAGACTTTCCATCGGTTCTGGCACCACAGTTCACGGCAGCCATGCCCAGACACTGGGTACAGCACCACATTCCGACCCAAGGACCACCCGTCCACGCCCGCGCATGAAGGCTCCCCCCGGAATAGCTCCGCCTGGCGAAGGAAGGATTGAAGAGGATGGAGGAATTGGGGATTGTACGGAGGTCCGACAGCCCATGGGCCTCCCCCCTGCACGTGGTGTCCAAAGCAGCTGGGGGTTGGAGACCATGTGGCGACTACCGCAGACTGAACGAGGCTACAACTCCAGACCGCTACCCCGTGCCGCACATACAGGACTTTGCAGCAAACCTTCACGGGGCAAGAATATTTTCCAAAGTAGACCTCGTCCGGGGATACCATCAAATCCCGGTGCACCCTGAAGACATCCCCAAAACAGCACTTATCACCCCGTTCGGCCTGTTCGAGTTCCTCTGAATGCCGTTCGGCCTGAAGAATGCTGCACAGACGTTCCAGCGGCTCATGGATGTGGTGGAACGCGACCTGGACTTTGCGTTCATCTATTTGGACGACATCCTTATAGCCTGTAGTAGTCACCAGGAGCATCTGTCCCACCTCCGCCAGCTCTACTTCCGCCTGAGTGATTTCGGCCTCACGATCAACCCAGCCAAATGCCAGTTCGGTCTCGATACCATCAACTTCCTGGGCCACAGGATTACCAAACACGGGGCAACACCTCTGCCCGCCAAGGTAGACGCGATCCGCCACTTTGCCTGGCCCAACACGGTCAAAAGCCTGCAGGAGTTTGTTGGTATGGTGAATTTCTACCACCGTTTCCTCCCCTCAGCAGCCCGTATCATGCGCCCTTTGTACACCCTGATTTCGGGTAAAGGCAAGGACATTACTTGGGATGAGAAGGCCGCGGCCGCTTTCATTAAAGCCAAGGAAGCCTTGGCAGATGCCGCGATGCTGGTGCACCCCAGAATGGACGTTCCGACCGCCCTCACGGTGGACGCATCCGACACAGCAGTCGATGGGGTGCTGGAGCAGCTCATCGAGGGGCGCTGGCAACCCATGGCATTCTTCAGCAAGCAGCTACGACCACCCGAACTCAAGTACAGTGCTTTCGACTGGGAGCTGTTGGCACTGTATCTGGCAATCCGGCATTTCAGGTACTTCTTAGAAGGCAGGCCGTTCGCCGCGTTCACGGACCACAAACCGTTGACCTTCGCGTTCACGAAGGTGTCCAGTCCCTGGTCGGCTTGCCAGCAGCGACATCTGTCCTACATCTCCGAGTACACGATGGACATCCAGTCTCGGGAAAGGACAATGTCGTGGCGGATGCACTCTCCAGACCAGTTGTCCAGGCCCTGTCCCTGGGGGTGGACTATGCAGCACTGGCGGAGGTGCAGCAGGCAGACGACGAGATGCCCAGCTACAGGACTCCAGTCTCGGGTTTGCAGCTGCAGGACTTTCTCATAGGCCCAGGTGAGAGGACCCTCCTGTGCGACATGGCTACCGGCCAACCTCGCCCCATCGTCCCGGCAGCCTGGAGGTGGCGAGTTTTCGACTCCATACACGGTTTGGCACACCCATCTATCAGGACAACCGTCCGGCTAGTCTCCAGCAAGTTCGCGTGGCACGGACTTCGCAAACAGGTCAGTGAATGGGCCAGAACGTGCGCGCAGTGCCAAACAGCCAAGGTGCAGCGGCACACTAAAGCCCCACCGCAGCAGTTCGAGCCCACCCACCAGAGGTTCGACCACATTCATGTGGATATCATGGGCCCCCTACCAGTGTCCCGAGGAGCGCAATACCTCCTAACTATGGTAGACCGGTTCACGAGGTGGCCAGAGGTGGTCCCGCTCACTGGCACATCTGCTGATTCCTGCGCCCGAGCACTGATTGTAACCTGGGTAGCACGCTTCGGAGTACCAGCCCACATTACCTCCGACAGAGGTGCCCAGTTCACCTCCAGCCTGTGGTCAGCTGTGGCCAGCCTGTTGGGAACGCAGCTACACCACACTACTGCCTACCACCCACAGTCGAACGGACTAGTGGAGCGTTTCCACCGTCACTTGAAGTCGGCTCTCATGGCCCGCCTGAGAGGACCTAACTGGGTGGACGAGCTTCCCTGGGTCCTGCTTGGAATTCACACAGCACCCAAAGAGGATCTGCACACCTTGTCGGCCGAGTTGGTGCACGGCACACCCCTGGTCGTCCCGGGAGAGTTCATATCAGCCCCAAGGGGGCAAGAGGAAGAACCCACAGCAGTCCTGGACAGACTACACGAAAGGCTCGGCAACCTGGCCCCGGTACCAACTTCACAACACGGACGGACCCTGACCCATGTACCCAAAGACCTGTAGAACTGTAAGTTTGCATTTGTACTAAGGGGCGGACACCGGACACCGCTACCGCGGCCGTACGAGGGGTCGTTCAAGGTGATCAACAACAACGGGTCCATGTACGTTCTGGACATTGGGGGGAGAGAGGAGGTTTTCACGGTGGACCGACTCAAACCAGCCCATGTGGACTTGGCGCAGCCGGTCGAGGTTCAGGCACCGCGGCGCAGAGGCAGACCTCCCAAACAGAGGCTAATCCAGACTGTGGACATTGGGGGGGGGTGTATCGCCGGTTCTGGGGGGGGGGGGGGGGTTATGTGGCGACCCACTTTCTGTGCAGGCGAACCGGCTCACAAATAGCCAGCGCACGGGGGGAGACTTTGGTAATGCACCTCTGACATCATTTCCGCCCGGAGAGGGCGGGCGCTAGGGATTTAAATGCCAGCGCCGTGAAGTTTGAATAAACTAGTCTCGAAACGACTTACCGACTGCGTGTCGTTATTTCAGCGCTGTGTGCAGCACATCGCTACATGACATTCATTTTCATTGAGATGGTTGATCTAAGTGCCTCATAGTTTGAACCCCGGTATTCTTCGAATAATGAAATCAAGAAAATGTCATCCATGTTTCTTAATCCTGCTTGCCATCTGTTGCTGGAAGAGTGCAAAAGTAATTGAGGGTAGAAATGAACGGTGCCAGTTTCCAGCCAGTTCACCCTTGTGGTGAATAGTCTAACTGAACATACTGGCTCAACATGAATTTTAATCCCTAGATGGAGGTACTTTAAGATTCAAGACAATGTTTTTTGGCACTCTTCAGTTCATGAGTATTGAGGATAAGGAAATTAATTTTACTCTGGATCTGATGCTGCATTAAAAACACAATAAATATAAATGTAAAAGCAATCTTAAAACACACTGTGCAAGTTTCTGAGTGTACATAAGATTACATATACATCAGATTAGCTTGTATGTATGTAAACTTATATTAGTTTAGACTCTTTGTACCTAAAGCCACACTCGGTGCAGGAGTATCTGTATATGAAGTGTCTCTGACAGGAAATGGTAGTGACAAAGTGGCAGTTGGCAAGAGGAGCTCTTCTAAGCAGCAGCAAGGCATATGAAAACAGAGTAGGGCAGTGATTATGTCTGTGTCACTATGAGGTGTGGAGTGTACACATGAAGTGGCAATACCTGAGGGATGAAGGGTGCTCATTTGAGATTACCAGAGGAACAATTTTTTGAACATTGTCCATAAAATGAAAACAAGCAAGACAATAACATATCATTTGGTGAAGTGAGCCACAAGCTTTGGCCCTATATACCAGCCAGATCACCATGCCAGAATATGAGAGACATGTTTGCTGCTATGAAGGATAGTAGTTTTTATTTGAAATTTGTAAGCAGGTTATGCTTCATCATCCAGAAAATTCAGTGAAAGATACCTTCATGATTAAAATGTATTATTTTCACTAAATGTGCAGAAACAAAACTGGAAATTCACTTGCTAGTTAATTAGTATGTTGAGGAACACTGTGGAATGTCCTATTTTAAATCTAGTGCTGTGCAACAAGGAAAGGGAAAAGAGGCTGTGAGACTGAGCATAACAGGATAGAATTTTACGTAAATTTTAATGTGATATTGTTTAATCTGGAATCAGGATTTTCAGTCTGAGCAAAGGAAATGATGAAGTTGAGGGGCAGGTTGCCTGTCCTGGTTTGGGTAATTGTATTGAAAATATGACCATGGACTGGCAATAGCTTGTAATGAAAGTGGTCCAAGCATACTGAAGAAATTAAAGACAACATTGAAATTAAGGAAGAGGTTTATAAAGTAACCAGAAATTGTAGAGAGCCTGAGGGATAAGAATGTTTTCAAATTCATCTGAAGGTGAACAAGAAATTGAGAATGTGAGAAACAGAAAATTGTATGAAACCTGCAAGATAAATAAAATGAACAATTGGTCTTTCTAAAAGTGAACAGTCCCGCAAAGGATACGTGGATCTCCCACAGACAAAGTTAGAAGAATTCATAATGGGAAATGGGAAATGAGAAAAGGGCAGCAGAATTAAACAAACAGCATGCATCTTTCTTCAAAACAAGAAAACTTCCTTTGTGGAAAAGGGAAACAAGGCCCCTGTGCACATCTGGAAATAAAAGAAGGAATTATAGTATAGGACTAATGTGGGAGATGTTAATGATCTTGTAAACTGATTAATCCCAGGAATTTTGAAAGATGTAGCTGTTGTGATAATGGATATCCTGTTATCATCTTCCAAAATTCAATACGTTCTGGAATGGACCTGCTGACTGCAGTGTACCAAATGGGACCCCACTATTTAGAAAGGAAGGTGGGAAAACCAACTACTGACCTGTCATGATGACATTGGTAGCTGGTAGATTACTGAAAACTGTAATAAATGATCCCATGACAAGAACTTCAAAAATAACAAAATGCCTGAACTGAAACCAAAGAGAGGAATACATGTGGCCACCTAAGAGTAACAAGCAGTGATTAATGGGGCATTATAGGAATTGGGTTTTTGGGCCCCAACTGTTCACAATCCATATCAATGGTTTGGCTAAGGGAACCAAGTGTAATATTTTACCAATGACACAACTCAAAGTGGGGATATGTGTAGTGAAGAGGAAGAAAAAAGGCTGCAAGAGAATATAAACAAGTTAAGTGACTGGGCAGCAGTGTGGCTGATGGGACAAATCAGGAAAAGTAGGGGGGGAGAAAAACAAAAAAAAAAAAGCTTCTTTAATTTGAGAAAATTGGCACATGCTGGAAATCCAAGCAGCACACGCAAAATGCTAGAGGAAGCAATCCTGATGAAGGGTCTCAGCCCATAACATCGACTGTACTCTTTCCCATAGATGCTGCCTGGCTTGCTGAGTTCCTTCAGCATTTTGAGTGTGTTGCAAGCATTTTTAAAAGGAAGAGAGATTAGGGAAAGTTCTTGTTTGTTTGGACTTGGGTACCCTTGTTCACAAGTTGGTGAGAGCCAGTTTGCAGGTGCATGGGCTTTTTGGGAAGTCGGAGAGTTCAGATTTGTTCATTTACTTGTTTATCACGTAGACATAGACAGTGAGCTACTTCATTTGTGTTAACATCCAACACAACCTGAGAATGTCCTGCAGATGGCTCACTAGTGTCGCCACACATTTCAACGCCAAAGTAGCACATCCATTATGTTCACCGAAAAACACAAACAATAACAATGATAACAAAACAACAACAAACCTCATTCCAACCTCCCACACACCGATAGTCATCCAACCCCAGGACAGACTGCCTTTGGCCTCCCATGGACATGCCAACTGCAGACAATGGTACGTTGACTTCTCCAGTGGGCTCACAAACTCGCAGATCTAGGGTGCTGGCTATCAGCTCTCTACTTCCAGAATTCCTATCGCCCTCTGGGCTTCAGTCTTCAGTATCGACCCCAAGACTGGCTGAAGACAACAAATGGGGACCCTAAACTGCAGGCCTCAAATACTGAACTCTCTAGTGACTAGGACCAGGACACTTGGCCTCGACCCCCTGTTTTTGCCAACCCATGTACCTAGGGGGTCCCCGGCCCTCATTCTTCTTGATCACATAGAATTGCAATCCCGGAACCCATCCAAAACTTGTTGACATGATGGAGTGGGGGGAGCACCAGCCCTCATCCACACTAGTCTACTAGGCCACATCCTACCATGGATCTCGGATGTTCTTGTTCACATATCCATGTTGCTAGCATTCGGGTGCAAAGCAGAGATCTGGGATCTGGCCTGACCTCTGACTCCCCCATGTCCCTGTCCCTAAGCCCTAACCTGACCCTAATTTACCTCTCTGCCCCCAAAACAATCCCTCCAAACTTACAAAGCAGTTAAGTCACCAGAAACCACAACTTGGAGCTATCTTGACCAGAACATCATTCACATTTTTGCTGCAGAATTTGAGCAAAGAATAAAGATGTCTTTCTTTCTAAAGGCTTTGGTGAGACTATACTGAGAACACTTTGCCGAAGTTTGGTCTCTTTACCTAAAAGAATTTACCTAGAGAAAGTATAATGAATATTTATCATAACATTTCTTGCATTGGCAGGTCAGTGATATGAGGAAAAATAAAGTAGGCCAGCCCTTTATTTACAATAGTTTAGAAGGATGTAAGGCTACCTCACTGAAATGTTTAAAATTTAGTAACGGCTTGAATGACTAGATGCGGGGGAGCTGGGGAGTTTAGTTCTAGGCAATTTGCAATTTGAATGAAAGAATTTTACCTCATTTAATAGGTGGTGAATATTGGAGAGCAATGAATTACTCTATTAAAACCATTGGTTGATAACTTCCTGAATATTAAAAGAATTAAGAGCGGTAGAGAAGAAGAAAATGGTTTTTGAGATAGAATCAGGATTATTGTCACCGGCATGTGTCATGAAATTTGTTAACTTAGTAGCAACAGTTCCGTACAAGACATAATGTCAAAGAAGAAAAACATAAATAAAAACTAAAAATAATAATTATAAATAAATCTATCAATTAAAGTATACATATAATGAATAGATTAAAAATTGTACAGAAACAGAAATAATATATGTATATTGAAAAAGTGAGGTAGTGTCCAAGGGTTCAATGTCCATTTAGGAATTGGATGGCAGAGGGGAAGAAGCTGTTCCTCAGTCGCTGAGTGTGTGCCTTCAGGCTTCTGTATCTCCTACCTGATGGTAACAGTGAGAAAAGGGCATGCCCTGGGTGCTGGAGGTCCTTAATAATGAACACTGCCTTCCTGAGACACCGCTCTTTGAAAATGTCCTGGGTACTTTGTAGGCTAGTACCCAAGATGGAGCTGACTAGATTTACAACTTTCGGCAGCTTCTTTCGATCCTGTGCAGTAGCCCCTCCATACCAGACAGTGATGCAACCTGTCAGAATGCTCTCCACAGTACATCTACAGAGGTTTTTGAATGTTGTTGACATACCAAATCTCTTCAAGCTCTGAATGAAGTATAGATGCTGTCTTGACTTCCTTGTAGCTGCATCTATATGTTGGGACCAGGTTAGGTCATCAGCTATCTTGACACCTAGAAACCATAGAACACTACAGCACAGGAACTTGAAACTACTCACTCTCTCCACTTCTGATCCCTCTATGAGGATTGGGATGTGTTCCTTTGTCTTACCCTTCCTGAAGTCCACAGTCAGCTCTTTCATCTTACTGACATTGATTGCAAGGTTGCTGCTGTGACACCACTCCACTAATTGGTGGAGTAAATTTAAGAGACTACTGGACAGGTATATGGAGGAATTTAAGGTGGGGAGTTATATGGGAGGCGGGGTTTGAGGGTTGGCACAACATTGTGGGCCGAAGGGCCTGTAATGTGCTGTACTATGTTCTATGTTCTAACTGGCTTATCTCACTCCTGAATGTCCTCTCATCTCCATCTGAGATCCTACCAACAATGGTGGTATCATCAGCAAATTTATAGATGGTATTTGAGCTATACATAGCCTAGAGGAATACCTCAAAAATAGAGGATTAGTTTATTCTTGTTGAATGGCAGAACAGACTTGAGCCTCTGAAGTAGCTTATTCCTGCTCCCAGTTCTTATGTTATCACAATGAACTTAAGTCCAAGATGACTAAATGGTATTGAGAATAACTCAAAACCAATTAGGCCACAGTAAGATAAAACCCTGTTGTATGAACACATGAAAAGAACAATATCAACCTAAATACTATTCTAATCCCCAAATTCATAAATTATTTCTAAAGTCATATAAAAATACTCTGTTATGTCAAATAGAAAAAGGAAGTTGCAGCTATTGATATACAGACAGCTCTCAGATTGAACAGGTACACAGATAGCTCTAAGAATGAACGGGTAGACAGATAGATCTTGGAATGAACGGGAATACAAACAGCTCTCAGAATGAACATGTACGCAGAGAGGTCTCAGAATGAACATGGGTTCAGTCAGCTGTCAGAATGAACGGAGATACAGACAGCGCCCAGAATGACAGGTGTACAGACAGCTCTAAGAATGAACAGGTAGACAGACAGCTCTCAGAATGAACTGGTGTTCAGAGAACTCTCAGAATGAACGGGGCTATGGACAGCTCTGCGAATGAATGGATACACACACTGCTCTGAGAAAGAAAGGGTACACAGACAGCTCTCAGAATGAACGGGTAGACAGACAGATCTTGGAATGAACGGGGGTACAGACAGCTCTCAGAATGAACAGGGGTACAGACAGCGCCCAGAATGAACGTGTACGCAGAGAGCTCTCAGAATGAACGTGGGTTCAGTCAGCTGTCAGAATGAACGGGGGTACAGACAGCGCCCAGAATAAATGTGAATGCAGACAGCTCTAAGAATGAACGGGGTACAGACTGAACTCTGAATGAACGGAGGTATAGACAGCTGTCAGAATGAAAGTGGATACAGACAGCTCTCAGAATGAACGGGAATACAGACAGCTCTCAGAATGAACGTGAATACAGACAGCTCTCAGAATGAACGGGAATACAGACAGCTCTCAGAATAAATGTGAATACAGACAGCTCTGAGAATGAACGGGGTACAGACTGAACTCTGAATGAACTGAGGTATAGTCAGCTGTCAGAATGAAAGTGGATACAGACAGCTCTCAGAATGAACAGCAATACAGACAGCTCTCATGAACAATGTTACGTACGGCTGTCAGAATGAACGGGTGTTCAGACAGCTCTCGGATTCGAAGGGTATAGATACAGATCTCAGAATGATCGGGGGTACGGACAGCTCTCAGAACGAACGCTGGTGCGGACAGCTCACAGAATGAACGAGTGTACAGAGAGCTCAGTGAATGAACGTGAATACAGACAGTTCTCAGAATGAACGCGTGTACCGACAGCACTTAGAATGAATATGTACACAGACAGCTCTCAGAATGAACAGGAATACAGACAGCTCTCAGAATGAACGGGGGTACAGACAGCTCTTAGAATTAACGGGGGTACAGACAGCTCTCAGAATGAACGGGGGTACAGACAGCTCTCAGAATGAATGGGAATAAAGAGTCCTTTCAGAATGAACAGGTGTTCAGACAGCTCTCCAAATGAACGGGAGTACAGACAGCTCTCAGAATGTATGGGTGTTGAGACACCTCTCAGAATGAACAAGTACACAGACTGCTCTCAGAATGAATGGGAATACAGACAGCTCTCAGAGTGAACAGGAATAAACAGTCCTCTCAGAATGAATGGGAATACAGACACCTCTCAGAAAGAACGGGGGTACAGACAGCTGTCAGAATGAACGGGGATACAGAGCACTATCAGAATGACAGGTGTACAGACAGCTCTGGGAATGAATGTGTACGCAGACAGCTCTCATCATGAGCGGGAATACAGACGGCTGTCAGAATGAACTGGGGTACAGACAGCTCTCAGAATGAACTGGGGTACAGACAGCTCTCAGAATGAACTGAGGTACGGACAGCTCTCAGAATGAACTGGGGTACAGACAGCTCTCAGAATGAACTGGGGTACGGACAGCTCTCAGAATGAACTGGGGTACGGACAGCTCTCAGAATGAACTGGGGTACAGACAGCTCTCAGATTGTACGGGTGTAGAGACACCTCTCAGAATGAACAAGTACGCAGACAGCTCTCAGAATGAAGGGGTGTACACAGACAGCTGTCACTATGAACGGGAGTACAGAAAGTTCTCAGAATGACAGGTGAACAGACAGCTCTGAGAATGACAGGTGTACGGACAGCTCTCAGAATGAACAGGGGTACAGACAGCTCTCAGAATGAACAGGGGTACAGACAGCTCTCAGAATGAACAGGGGTACAGATGGCTCTCAGAATGAACGGGGGTACAGGAAGCTGTCAGAATGAATGGGAATAAAGAGTCCTTTCAGAATGAACAGGTGTTCAGATAGCTTTCCGAATGAACGGGAGTACAGACAGCTCTCAGAATGTATGGGTGTAGAGACACCTCTCAGAATGAACAAGTACGTAGACAGTTCTCAGAATGAACGGGTGTACAGACAGCTCTCAGAATGAATGGGAATACAGACAGCTCTCAGAGTGAACAGGAATAAATAGTCCTCTCAGAATGAACAGGTGTTCAGACTGCTCTCAGAATGAATGGGAATACAGACACCTCTCAGAATGAACGGGGGTACAGACAGCTGTCAGAATGAACGGGGATACAGAGCACTATCAGAATGACAGGTGTACAGACAGCTCTGGGAATGAACGGGTATGCAGACAGCTCTCATCATGAGCGGGAACACAGACGGCTCTCGGAATGAACGAGTGTACAGAGAGCTCAGTGAATGAACGGAAATACAGACAGTTCTCAGAATGAACGTGTGTACCGACAGCACTTAGAATGAATATGTACACAGACAGCTCTCAGACTGAACAGATATACAGACAGCTCTCAGAATGAACGGGGCTCCAGACAGCTCACAGAGTGAACGGTTACACAGACGGCTCTCAGAATGAACGGGAATACAGACAGCTCTCAGAATAAATGTGAATGCAGACAGCTCTAAGAATGAACGGGGTACAGACTGAACTCTGAATGAACGGAGGTATAGACAGCTGTCAGAATGAAAGTGGATATAGACAGCTCTCAGAATGAACGGGAATACAGACAGCTCTCAGAATGAACGTGAATACAGACAGCTCTCAGAATAAATGTGAATACAGACTGCTCTCAGAATGAACGGGAATACAGACAGCTCTCAGAATAAATGTGAATGCAGACAGCTCTGAGAATGAACGGGGTACAGACTGAACTCTGAATGAACGGAGGTATAGTCAGCTGTCAGAATGAAAGTGGATACAGACTCTCAGAATGAACAGCAATACAGACAGCTCTCATGAACAATGTTATGTACGGCTGTCAGAATGAACGGGTGTTCAGACAGCTCTCAGATTCGAAGGGTATAGATACAGATCTCAGAATGATCGGGGGTACGGACAGCTCTCAGAATGAATGGGAATACAGACAGCTCTCAGAATGAACGAGTGTACAGAGAGCTCAGTGAATGAACGTGAATACAGACAGTTCTCAGAATGAACGCGTGTACCGACAGCACTTAGAATGAATATGTACACAGACAGCTCTCAGAATGAACAGGAATACAGACAGCTCTCAGAATGAACAGGAATACAGACAGTTCTCAGAATTAACGGGGGTACAGACAGCTCTCAGAATTAACGGGGGTACAGACAGCTCTCAGAATGAATATGGGTACAGACAGCTCTCAGAATGAATGGGAATAAAGAGTCCTTTCAGAATGAACAGGTGTTCAGACAGCTCTACGAATGAACGGGAGTACAGACAGCTCTCAGAATGTATGGGTGTTGAGACACCTCTCAGAATGAACAAGTACGCAGACTGCTCTCAGAATGAATGGGAATACAGACACCTCTCAGAAAGAACGGGGGTACAGACAGCTGTCAGAATGAACGGGGATACAGAGCACTATCAGTACGACAGGTGTACAGACAGCTCTGGGAATGAATGTGTACGCAGACAGCTCTCATCATGAGCGGGAATACAGACGGCTGTCAGAATGAACTGGGGTACAGACAGCTCTCAGAATGAACTGGGGTACAGACAGCTCTCAGAATGAACTGGGGTACGGACAGCTCTCAGAATGAACTGGGGTACAGACAGCTCTCAGAATGAACTGGGGTACGGACAGCTCTCAGAATGAACTGGGGTACAGACAGCTCTCAGATTGTACGGGTGTAGAGACACCTCTCAGAATGAACAAGTACGCAGACAGCTCTCAGAATGAAGGGGTGTACGCAGACAGCTCTCACTATGAACGGGAGTACAGAAAGTTCTCAGAATGACAGGTGAACAGACAGCTCTCAGAATGAACAGGGGTACAGACAGCTCTCAGAATGAACAGGGGTACAGACAGCTCTCAGAATGAACGGGGGTACAGACAGCTCTCAGAATGAATGGGAATACAGACAGCTCTCAGAGTGAACAGGAATAAATAGTCCTCTCAGAATGAACAGGTGTTCAGACTGCTCTCAGAATGAATGGGAATACAGACACCTCTCAGAATGAACGGGGGTACAGACAGCTGTCAGAATGAACGGGGGTACAGACACCTCTCAGAATGAACGGGGGTACAGACAGCTGTCAGAATGAACGGGGGTACAGACACCTCTCAGAATGAACGGGGGTACAGACAGCTGTCAGAATGAACGGGGATACAGAGCACTATCAGAATGACAGGTGTACAGACAGCTCTGGGAATGAACGTGTACGCAGACAGCTCTCATCATGAGCGGGAACACAGACGGCTCTCGGAATGAACGGTGATACAGACAGCTCTCAGAATGAACGGTGATACAGACAGCTCTCAGAATGAACTAGGGTACAGACAGCTCTCAGAATGAACTGGGATACAGACAGCTCTCAGAATGAACTGGGGTACAGACAGCTCTCAGTATGAACGCTGGTGCGGACAGCTCACAGAATGAACGAGTGTACAGAGAGCTCAGTGAATGAACGTGAATACAGACAGTTCTCAGAATGAATGCGTGTACCGACAGCACTTAGAATGAATATGTACACAGACAGCTCTTAGAATGAATGTGAATACAGACAGCTCTCATACTGAACGGGGGTACAGACAGCTCTCAGACTGAACGGGGGTACAGACAGTTCTCAGAATGAACGGGAATACAGACAGCTCTCAGACTGGACGGGGGTACAGACAGCTCTCAGACTGAACGGGAATACAGACAGCTCTCAGACTGAATGGGAATACAGACAGCTTTCCGAATGAACGGGAGAACAGACAGCTCTCAGAATGTATGGGTGTAGAGACACCTCTCAGAATGAACAAGTACGTAGACAGTTCTCAGAATGAACGAGTGTACAGACAGCTCTCAGAATGAATGGGAATACAGACACCTCTCAGAATGAACGGGGGTACAGACAGCTGTCAGAATGAACGGGGATACAGAGCACTATCAGAATGACAGGTGTACAGACAGCTCTGGGAATGAATGTGTACGCAGACAGCTCTCATCATGAGTGGGAACACAGACGGCTCTCGGAATGAACGGTGATACAGACAGCTCTCAGAATGAACAGTGATACAGACAGCTCTCAGAATGAACTGGGGTACAAACACCTCTCAGAATGAACAAGTACGCAGACAGCTCTCAGAATGAAGGGGTGTATGCAGACAGCTCTCACTATGAACGGGAGTACAGAAAGCTCTGAGAATGACAGGTGTACAGACGGCTCTCAGAATGAATGGGGGTACAGGAAGCTGTCAGAATGAATGGGAATAAAGAGTCCTTTCGGAATGAACAGGTGTTCAGACAGCTTTCCGAATGAACGGGAGTACAGACAGCTCTCAGAATATATGGGTGTAGAGACACCTCTCAGAATGAACAAGTACGTAGACAGTTCTCAGAATGAACGGGTGTACAGACAGCTCTCAGAATGAATGGGAATACAGACAGCTCTCAGAGTGAACAGGAATAAATAGTCCTCTCAGAATGAACAGGTGTTCAGACTGCTCTCAGAATGAATGGGAATACAGACACCTCTCAGAATGAACGGGGGTACAGACAGCTGTCAGAATGAACGGGGATACAGAGCACTATCAGAATGACAGGTGTACAGACAGCTCTGGGAATGAACGTGTATGCAGACAGCTCTCATCATGAGCGGGAACACAGACGGCTCTCGGAATCAACGGTGATACAGACAGCTCTCAGAATGAACAATAATAAAGAGCCTTGCAGAATGAACAGGTGTTTAGACAGCTCTCCGAATGAACATGAATACAGACAGCTCTCAGAATGAATGGGTGTACAGGCAGCTCTCAGAATGAACGGGGGTACAGACAGCTCTCAGAATGAATGGGAATACAGACAGCTCTCAGAATGAACATGAATACAGACAGTTCTCTCTTCAGGCATTTTGGAGAATTTGTTTGAATTAAACCCCTTTCAGAAAGGGCTTATATCAAAACTTTATAATTTAATTATGAAGATACATTCAGAGCCCCTTTATAAGACAAAAAATGATTGGGAAAGAGAGCTCAACATTATTATTCCTATTGAGAATTGGGATAAAATTCTTCAGTTAGTTAATACATCATCTATATGTGCTAAACATTCATTAATACAGTTTAAGGTTGTACACAGGGCTCATATGTCCAAGGATAAATTGGCTCATTTTTATTCCTATATAAATCCTATTTGTGATAGATGTCAATCTGAAATAGCGTCTTTAACTCAAATGTTCTGGTCGTGTCCGCTATTGAAAAAATATTGGAAAGATATTTTTGATATTATCTCTTCAGTATCGAATATTGATTTACAACCCCATCCTATTACCGCAAGTTTTGGTTTACCAATGATGGACTCACTTCATTTATCTTCTTCCACTTGTCGAATAATTGCATTTCTTACACTAATGGCTAGAAGATCTATTTTGTTGAATTGGAAGGAAATTAATCCTCCTACTGTATTTCATTGGTTTTCTCAAACTATGTTATGTTTAAATTTAGAAAAAATTAGAAGTGGTGTATTTGACACTTCTACTAAATTTGAAAAGATATGGAGACCATTTATTCAATTTTTTCATATGATGTAATAGGACCCTGTTCCAGGCCTATTTGATTTTCCAGTTTTGATTGCATATATGTCAAGAGGATCGGAGTTGACAACACTGATGATTTTGTATTTTTATGAGATATTATAAACAGCCCTTTTTTTCTCTTTTTTCTTTTTTCTTTTTCTCTCTTTTTTGTTTTTTTCTCTTCTATTAGTTATTAGATTTTTAGATTAGTTTTTTGCATAATGATTTTTTTCTTTTTTTTCTTTTATATTATGATACACCTAGGTTTGCCTTGTCTATTTGTATATTGTATCATTTACGATGTGGGAATACTCATTTATACTGTAATCATTGTTCTTGTAATCTTTTATAGTTAGTTGAAATATGTACGTTTGTAATCCCATTATCTATGTATCAATTTTATTTTGTTGTTATTAATAATGATAACAAAAAGATAGAAAAAGAAAGAAAGACAGTTCTCAGAATGAACGCGTGTACTGACAGCACTCAGAATGAATATGTACACAGACAGCTCTCAGAATGAACGTGAACACAGACAGCTCTCAGAATGAACGGGGGTACGGACAGCTCTCAGAATGAACGCTGGTGCGGACAGCTCTCAGAATGAATGGGAATACAGACAGTTCACAGAATGAACGAGTGTACTGACAGCACTCAGAATGAATATGTACACAGACAGCTCTCAGAATGAACGTGAACACAGACAGCTCTCAGAATGATCGGGGGTACGGACAGCTCTCAGAATGAACGCTGGTGCGGACAGCTCTCAGAATGAATGGGAATACAGACAGCTCACAGAATGAACGAGTGTACAGAGAGCTCAGTGAATGAACGTGAATACAGACAGTTCTCAGAATGAACGCGTGTACTGACAGCACTTAGAATGAATATGTACACAGACAGCTCTCAGAATGAATGTGAATACAGACAGCTCTCAGACTGAACGGGGGTACAGACAGCTCTCAGAATGAACGGGGATACAGAGCACTATCAGAATGACAGGTGTACAGACAGCTCTGGGAATGAATGTGTACGCAGACAGCTCTCATCATGAGTGGGAACACAGACGGCTCTCGGAATGAACGGTGATACAGACAGCTCTCAGAATGAACAGTGATACAGACAGCTCTCAGAATGAACTGGGGTACAGACAGCTCTCAGAATGAACTGGGGTACAGACAGCTCTCAGAATGATCGGGGGTACGGACAGCTCTCAGAATGAACGCTGGTGCGGACAGCTCTCAGAATGAATGGGAATACAGACAGCTCACAGAATGAACGAGTGTACAGAGAGCTCAGTGAATGAACGTGAATACAGACAGTTCTCAGAATGAACGCGTGTACTGACAGCACTCAGAATGAATATGTACACAGACAGCTCTCAGAATGAACGTGAACACAGACAGCTCTCAGAATGAACGGGAGTACAGACAGCTCTCAGAATTAACGGGGGTACAGACAGCTCTCAGAATGAATGGGAATAAAGAGTCCTTTCAGTATGAACAGGTGTTCAGACAGCTCTACGAATGAACGGGAGTACAGACAGCTCTCAGATTGTACGGGTATAGAGACACCTCTCAGAATGAACAAGTACGCAGACAGATCTCAGAATGAATGGGTGTATGCAGACAGCTCTCACTATGAACGGGAGTACAGAAAGCTCTCAGAATGACAGGTGAACAGACAGCTCTGAGAATGAACGGGGGTACAGGAAGCTGTCAGAATGAACGGGGGTACAGACAGCTGTCAGAATGAACGGGGATACAGACAGCTCTCAGAATGAACGGGGATACAGACAGCTCTCAGAATGACAGGTGTACAGACAGCTCTGGGAATGAACGGGGGTTCAGACAGCTCTCAGAATGAACGGGGATACAGAGCACTATCAGAACGACAGGTGTACAGACAGCTCTGGGAATGAGCGGTTACACAGACGGCTCTCGGAATGAACGGTGATACAGACATCTCTCAGAATGAACTGGGGTACAGACATCTCTCAGAATGAACTGGGGTACAGACAGCTCTCAGAATGAACTGGGATACAGACAGCTCTCAGAATGAACTGGGGTACAAACAGCTCTCAGAATGAACTGGGGTACAGACAGCTCTCAGAATGAACTGGGGTACAGACAGCTCTCAGAATGAACTGGGGTACAGACATCTCTCAGAATGAACTGGGGTACAGACAGCTCTCATAATGAACTGGGATACAGACAGCTCTCAGAATGAACTGGGGTACAAACAGCTCTCAGAATGAACTGGGGTACAGACAGCTCTCAGAATGAACTGGGGTACAGACATCTCTCAGAATGAACTGGGGTACAGACATCTCTCAGAATGAACTGGGGTACAGACAGTTCTCAGAATGAGCTGGGGTACAGACAGCTCTCAGAATGAACTGGGATACAGACAGCTCTCAGAATGAACTGGGGTACAGACAGCTCTCAGAATGAACTGGGGTACAGACAGCTCTCAGAATGATCGGGGGTACGGACAGCTCTCAGAATGAACGCTGGTGCGGACAGCTCTCAGAATGAATGGGAATACAGACAGCTCACAGAATGAACGAGTGTACAGAGAGCTCAGTGAATGAACGTGAATACAGACAGTTCTCAGAATGAACACGTGTACTGACAGCACTTAGAATGAATATGTACACAGACAGCTCTCAGAATGAATGTGAATACAGACAGCTCTCAGACTGAACGGGGGTACAGACAGCTCTCAGACTGAACGGGGGTACAGACAGCTCTCAGAATGAACGGGAATACAGACAGCTCTCAGACTGAACGGGGGTACAGACAGCTCTCAGACTGAACGGGAATACAGACAGCTCTCAGAATGAACAGTGTTACGTACGGCTGTCAGAATGAACTGGTGTTCAGACAGCTCTCAGATTCAAAGGGTATAGATACAGATCTCAGAATGATCGGGGGTACGGACAGCTCTCAGAATGACAGGTGTACAGACAGCTCTCATAATAAACAGGCGTAAAGACAGCTGTCAGAATGAACCAGTGTACAGACAGCGATCAGCATAAATGGGATCACAGAGAGCTCTCCGAATGAACGGAGGTACAGTCAGCTCTCAGAATGAACGGGTACGCAGACAGCTCTCAGAATGAATGGGAATACAGACAGCTCTCAGAATGAACGGGTACGCAGACAGTTCTCAGAATGAAGGGGTACGCAGACAGTTCTCAGAATGAACGGGTTACGCAGACAGTTCTCAGAATGAACGGGTGTACCGACAGCACTCAGAATGAATATGTACACAGACAACTCTCAGAATGAATGGGTATAGAGACGTTCTGAGAATGAACGTGTACGCAGACAGCTCTCAGAATGAACGGGGATACAGACAGCTCTCAGAATGAACGGAGGTACAGACAGCTCTCAGAATGAACGGGAATACAGACAGCTCTCAGAATGAACGGGAATACAGACAGCTCTCAGAATGAACTGGGGTACAGACAGCTCTCAGAATGAACTGGGGTACAGACAGCTCTCAGAATGAACGGAGGTACAGACAGCTCTCAGAATGAACTGGGGTACGGACAGCTCTCAGAATGAAATGGGGTACAGACAGCTCTCAGAATGAACGGAGGTACAGACAGCTCTCAGAATGAACGGGAATACAGACAGCTCTCAGAATGAACGGAGGTGCAGACAGCTCTCAGAATGAACGGAGGTACAGACAGCTCTCAGAATGAACGGGAATACAGACAGCTCTCAGAATGAACGCGTGTACCGACAGCACTTAGAATGAATATGTACACAGACAGCTCTCAGAATGAACAGGAATACAGACAGCTCTCAGAATGAACGGGGGTACAGACAGCTCTTAGAATTAACGGGGGTACAGACAGCTCTCAGAATGAACGGGGGTACAGACAGCTCTCAGAATGAATGGGAATAAAGAGTCCTTTCAGAATGAACAGGTGTTCAGACAGCTCTCCAAATGAACGGGAGTACAGACAGCTCTCAGAATGTATGGGTGTTGAGACACCTCTCAGAATGAACAAGTACACAGACTGCTCTCAGAATGAATGGGAATACAGACAGCTCTCAGAGTGAACAGGAATAAACAGTCCTCTCAGAATGAATGGGAATACAGACACCTCTCAGAAAGAACGGGGGTACAGACAGCTGTCAGAATGAACGGGGATACAGAGCACTATCAGAATGACAGGTGTACAGACAGCTCTGGGAATGAATGTGTACGCAGACAGCTCTCATCATGAGCGGGAATACAGACGGCTGTCAGAATGAACTGGGGTACAGACAGCTCTCAGAATGAACTGGGGTACAGACAGCTCTCAGAATGAACTGAGGTACGGACAGCTCTCAGAATGAACTGGGGTACAGACAGCTCTCAGAATGAACTGGGGTACGGACAGCTCTCAGAATGAACTGGGGTACGGACAGCTCTCAGAATGAACTGGGGTACAGACAGCTCTCAGATTGTACGGGTGTAGAGACACCTCTCAGAATGAACAAGTACGCAGACAGCTCTCAGAATGAAGGGGTGTACACAGACAGCTGTCACTATGAACGGGAGTACAGAAAGTTCTCAGAATGACAGGTGAACAGACAGCTCTGAGAATGACAGGTGTACGGACAGCTCTCAGAATGAACAGGGGTACAGACAGCTCTCAGAATGAACAGGGGTACAGACAGCTCTCAGAATGAACAGGGGTACAGATGGCTCTCAGAATGAACGGGGGTACAGGAAGCTGTCAGAATGAATGGGAATAAAGAGTCCTTTCAGAATGAACAGGTGTTCAGATAGCTTTCCGAATGAACGGGAGTACAGACAGCTCTCAGAATGTATGGGTGTAGAGACACCTCTCAGAATGAACAAGTACGTAGACAGTTCTCAGAATGAACGGGTGTACAGACAGCTCTCAGAATGAATGGGAATACAGACAGCTCTCAGAGTGAACAGGAATAAATAGTCCTCTCAGAATGAACAGGTGTTCAGACTGCTCTCAGAATGAATGGGAATACAGACACCTCTCAGAATGAACGGGGGTACAGACAGCTGTCAGAATGAACGGGGATACAGAGCACTATCAGAATGACAGGTGTACAGACAGCTCTGGGAATGAACGGGTATGCAGACAGCTCTCATCATGAGCGGGAACACAGACGGCTCTCGGAATGAACGAGTGTACAGAGAGCTCAGTGAATGAACGGAAATACAGACAGTTCTCAGAATGAACGTGTGTACCGACAGCACTTAGAATGAATATGTACACAGACAGCTCTCAGACTGAACAGATATACAGACAGCTCTCAGAATGAACGGGGCTCCAGACAGCTCACAGAGTGAACGGTTACACAGACGGCTCTCAGAATGAACGGGAATACAGACAGCTCTCAGAATAAATGTGAATGCAGACAGCTCTAAGAATGAACGGGGTACAGACTGAACTCTGAATGAACGGAGGTATAGACAGCTGTCAGAATGAAAGTGGATATAGACAGCTCTCAGAATGAACGGGAATACAGACAGCTCTCAGAATGAACGTGAATACAGACAGCTCTCAGAATAAATGTGAATACAGACTGCTCTCAGAATGAACGGGAATACAGACAGCTCTCAGAATAAATGTGAATGCAGACAGCTCTGAGAATGAACGGGGTACAGACTGAACTCTGAATGAACGGAGGTATAGTCAGCTGTCAGAATGAAAGTGGATACAGACTCTCAGAATGAACAGCAATACAGACAGCTCTCATGAACAATGTTATGTACGGCTGTCAGAATGAACGGGTGTTCAGACAGCTCTCAGATTCGAAGGGTATAGATACAGATCTCAGAATGATCGGGGGTACGGACAGCTCTCAGAATGAATGGGAATACAGACAGCTCTCAGAATGAACGAGTGTACAGAGAGCTCAGTGAATGAACGTGAATACAGACAGTTCTCAGAATGAACGCGTGTACCGACAGCACTTAGAATGAATATGTACACAGACAGCTCTCAGAATGAACAGGAATACAGACAGCTCTCAGAATGAACAGGAATACAGACAGTTCTCAGAATTAACGGGGGTACAGACAGCTCTCAGAATTAACGGGGGTACAGACAGCTCTCAGAATGAATATGGGTACAGACAGCTCTCAGAATGAATGGGAATAAAGAGTCCTTTCAGAATGAACAGGTGTTCAGACAGCTCTACGAATGAACGGGAGTACAGACAGCTCTCAGAATGTATGGGTGTTGAGACACCTCTCAGAATGAACAAGTACGCAGACTGCTCTCAGAATGAATGGGAATACAGACACCTCTCAGAAAGAACGGGGGTACAGACAGCTGTCAGAATGAACGGGGATACAGAGCACTATCAGTACGACAGGTGTACAGACAGCTCTGGGAATGAATGTGTACGCAGACAGCTCTCATCATGAGCGGGAATACAGACGGCTGTCAGAATGAACTGGGGTACAGACAGCTCTCAGAATGAACTGGGGTACAGACAGCTCTCAGAATGAACTGGGGTACGGACAGCTCTCAGAATGAACTGGGGTACAGACAGCTCTCAGAATGAACTGGGGTACGGACAGCTCTCAGAATGAACTGGGGTACAGACAGCTCTCAGATTGTACGGGTGTAGAGACACCTCTCAGAATGAACAAGTACGCAGACAGCTCTCAGAATGAAGGGGTGTACGCAGACAGCTCTCACTATGAACGGGAGTACAGAAAGTTCTCAGAATGACAGGTGAACAGACAGCTCTCAGAATGAACAGGGGTACAGACAGCTCTCAGAATGAACAGGGGTACAGACAGCTCTCAGAATGAACGGGGGTACAGACAGCTCTCAGAATGAATGGGAATACAGACAGCTCTCAGAGTGAACAGGAATAAATAGTCCTCTCAGAATGAACAGGTGTTCAGACTGCTCTCAGAATGAATGGGAATACAGACACCTCTCAGAATGAACGGGGGTACAGACAGCTGTCAGAATGAACGGGGGTACAGACACCTCTCAGAATGAACGGGGGTACAGACAGCTGTCAGAATGAACGGGGGTACAGACACCTCTCAGAATGAACGGGGGTACAGACAGCTGTCAGAATGAACGGGGATACAGAGCACTATCAGAATGACAGGTGTACAGACAGCTCTGGGAATGAACGTGTACGCAGACAGCTCTCATCATGAGCGGGAACACAGACGGCTCTCGGAATGAACGGTGATACAGACAGCTCTCAGAATGAACGGTGATACAGACAGCTCTCAGAATGAACTAGGGTACAGACAGCTCTCAGAATGAACTGGGATACAGACAGCTCTCAGAATGAACTGGGGTACAGACAGCTCTCAGTATGAACGCTGGTGCGGACAGCTCACAGAATGAACGAGTGTACAGAGAGCTCAGTGAATGAACGTGAATACAGACAGTTCTCAGAATGAATGCGTGTACCGACAGCACTTAGAATGAATATGTACACAGACAGCTCTTAGAATGAATGTGAATACAGACAGCTCTCATACTGAACGGGGGTACAGACAGCTCTCAGACTGAACGGGGGTACAGACAGTTCTCAGAATGAACGGGAATACAGACAGCTCTCAGACTGGACGGGGGTACAGACAGCTCTCAGACTGAACGGGAATACAGACAGCTCTCAGACTGAATGGGAATACAGACAGCTTTCCGAATGAACGGGAGAACAGACAGCTCTCAGAATGTATGGGTGTAGAGACACCTCTCAGAATGAACAAGTACGTAGACAGTTCTCAGAATGAACGAGTGTACAGACAGCTCTCAGAATGAATGGGAATACAGACACCTCTCAGAATGAACGGGGGTACAGACAGCTGTCAGAATGAACGGGGATACAGAGCACTATCAGAATGACAGGTGTACAGACAGCTCTGGGAATGAATGTGTACGCAGACAGCTCTCATCATGAGTGGGAACACAGACGGCTCTCGGAATGAACGGTGATACAGACAGCTCTCAGAATGAACAGTGATACAGACAGCTCTCAGAATGAACTGGGGTACAAACACCTCTCAGAATGAACAAGTACGCAGACAGCTCTCAGAATGAAGGGGTGTATGCAGACAGCTCTCACTATGAACGGGAGTACAGAAAGCTCTGAGAATGACAGGTGTACAGACGGCTCTCAGAATGAATGGGGGTACAGGAAGCTGTCAGAATGAATGGGAATAAAGAGTCCTTTCGGAATGAACAGGTGTTCAGACAGCTTTCCGAATGAACGGGAGTACAGACAGCTCTCAGAATATATGGGTGTAGAGACACCTCTCAGAATGAACAAGTACGTAGACAGTTCTCAGAATGAACGGGTGTACAGACAGCTCTCAGAATGAATGGGAATACAGACAGCTCTCAGAGTGAACAGGAATAAATAGTCCTCTCAGAATGAACAGGTGTTCAGACTGCTCTCAGAATGAATGGGAATACAGACACCTCTCAGAATGAACGGGGGTACAGACAGCTGTCAGAATGAACGGGGATACAGAGCACTATCAGAATGACAGGTGTACAGACAGCTCTGGGAATGAACGTGTATGCAGACAGCTCTCATCATGAGCGGGAACACAGACGGCTCTCGGAATCAACGGTGATACAGACAGCTCTCAGAATGAACAATAATAAAGAGCCTTGCAGAATGAACAGGTGTTTAGACAGCTCTCCGAATGAACATGAATACAGACAGCTCTCAGAATGAATGGGTGTACAGGCAGCTCTCAGAATGAACGGGGGTACAGACAGCTCTCAGAATGAATGGGAATACAGACAGCTCTCAGAATGAACATGAATACAGACAGTTCTCTCTTCAGGCATTTTGGAGAATTTGTTTGAATTAAACCCCTTTCAGAAAGGGCTTATATCAAAACTTTATAATTTAATTATGAAGATACATTCAGAGCCCCTTTATAAGACAAAAAATGATTGGGAAAGAGAGCTCAACATTATTATTCCTATTGAGAATTGGGATAAAATTCTTCAGTTAGTTAATACATCATCTATATGTGCTAAACATTCATTAATACAGTTTAAGGTTGTACACAGGGCTCATATGTCCAAGGATAAATTGGCTCATTTTTATTCCTATATAAATCCTATTTGTGATAGATGTCAATCTGAAATAGCGTCTTTAACTCAAATGTTCTGGTCGTGTCCGCTATTGAAAAAATATTGGAAAGATATTTTTGATATTATCTCTTCAGTATTGAATATTGATTTACAACCCCATCCTATTACCGCAAGTTTTGGTTTACCAATGATGGACTCACTTCATTTATCTTCTTCCACTTGTCGAATAATTGCATTTCTTACACTAATGGCTAGAAGATCTATTTTGTTGAATTGGAAGGAAATTAATCCTCCTACTGTATTTCATTGGTTTTCTCAAACTATGTTATGTTTAAATTTAGAAAAAATTAGAAGTGGTGTATTTGACACTTCTACTAAATTTGAAAAGATATGGAGACCATTTATTCAATTTTTTCATATGATGTAATAGGACCCTGTTCCAGGCCTATTTGATTTTCCAGTTTTGATTGCATATATGTCAAGAGGATCGGAGTTGACGACACTGATGATTTTGTATTTTTATGAGATATTATAAACAGCCCTTTTTTTCTCTTTTTTCTTTTTTCTTTTTCTCTCTTTTTTGTTTTTTTCTCTTCTATTAGTTATTAGATTTTTAGATTAGTTTTTTGCATAATGATTTTTTTCTTTTTTTTCTTTTATATTATGATACACCTAGGTTTGCCTTGTCTATTTGTATATTGTATCATTTACGATGTGGGAATACTCATTTATACTGTAATCATTGTTCTTGTAATCTTTTATAGTTAGTTGAAATATGTACGTTTGTAATCCCATTATCTATGTATCAATTTTATTTTGTTGTTATTAATAATGATAACAAAAAGATAGAAAAAGAAAGAAAGACAGTTCTCAGAATGAACGCGTGTACTGACAGCACTCAGAATGAATATGTACACAGACAGCTCTCAGAATGAACGTGAACACAGACAGCTCTCAGAATGAACGGGGGTACGGACAGCTCTCAGAATGAACGCTGGTGCGGACAGCTCTCAGAATGAATGGGAATACAGACAGTTCACAGAATGAACGAGTGTACTGACAGCACTCAGAATGAATATGTACACAGACAGCTCTCAGAATGAACGTGAACACAGACAGCTCTCAGAATGATCGGGGGTACGGACAGCTCTCAGAATGAACGCTGGTGCGGACAGCTCTCAGAATGAATGGGAATACAGACAGCTCACAGAATGAACGAGTGTACAGAGAGCTCAGTGAATGAACGTGAATACAGACAGTTCTCAGAATGAACGCGTGTACTGACAGCACTTAGAATGAATATGTACACAGACAGCTCTCAGAATGAATGTGAATACAGACAGCTCTCAGACTGAACGGGGGTACAGACAGCTCTCAGAATGAACGGGGATACAGAGCACTATCAGAATGACAGGTGTACAGACAGCTCTGGGAATGAATGTGTACGCAGACAGCTCTCATCATGAGTGGGAACACAGACGGCTCTCGGAATGAACGGTGATACAGACAGCTCTCAGAATGAACAGTGATACAGACAGCTCTCAGAATGAACTGGGGTACAGACAGCTCTCAGAATGAACTGGGGTACAGACAGCTCTCAGAATGATCGGGGGTACGGACAGCTCTCAGAATGAACGCTGGTGCGGACAGCTCTCAGAATGAATGGGAATACAGACAGCTCACAGAATGAACGAGTGTACAGAGAGCTCAGTGAATGAACGTGAATACAGACAGTTCTCAGAATGAACGCGTGTACTGACAGCACTCAGAATGAATATGTACACAGACAGCTCTCAGAATGAACGTGAACACAGACAGCTCTCAGAATGAACGGGAGTACAGACAGCTCTCAGAATTAACGGGGGTACAGACAGCTCTCAGAATGAATGGGAATAAAGAGTCCTTTCAGTATGAACAGGTGTTCAGACAGCTCTACGAATGAACGGGAGTACAGACAGCTCTCAGATTGTACGGGTATAGAGACACCTCTCAGAATGAACAAGTACGCAGACAGATCTCAGAATGAATGGGTGTATGCAGACAGCTCTCACTATGAACGGGAGTACAGAAAGCTCTCAGAATGACAGGTGAACAGACAGCTCTGAGAATGAACGGGGGTACAGGAAGCTGTCAGAATGAACGGGGGTACAGACAGCTGTCAGAATGAACGGGGATACAGACAGCTCTCAGAATGAACGGGGATACAGACAGCTCTCAGAATGACAGGTGTACAGACAGCTCTGGGAATGAACGGGGGTTCAGACAGCTCTCAGAATGAACGGGGATACAGAGCACTATCAGAACGACAGGTGTACAGACAGCTCTGGGAATGAGCGGTTACACAGACGGCTCTCGGAATGAACGGTGATACAGACATCTCTCAGAATGAACTGGGGTACAGACATCTCTCAGAATGAACTGGGGTACAGACAGCTCTCAGAATGAACTGGGATACAGACAGCTCTCAGAATGAACTGGGGTACAAACAGCTCTCAGAATGAACTGGGGTACAGACAGCTCTCAGAATGAACTGGGGTACAGACAGCTCTCAGAATGAACTGGGGTACAGACATCTCTCAGAATGAACTGGGGTACAGACAGCTCTCATAATGAACTGGGATACAGACAGCTCTCAGAATGAACTGGGGTACAAACAGCTCTCAGAATGAACTGGGGTACAGACAGCTCTCAGAATGAACTGGGGTACAGACATCTCTCAGAATGAACTGGGGTACAGACATCTCTCAGAATGAACTGGGGTACAGACAGTTCTCAGAATGAGCTGGGGTACAGACAGCTCTCAGAATGAACTGGGATACAGACAGCTCTCAGAATGAACTGGGGTACAGACAGCTCTCAGAATGAACTGGGGTACAGACAGCTCTCAGAATGATCGGGGGTACGGACAGCTCTCAGAATGAACGCTGGTGCGGACAGCTCTCAGAATGAATGGGAATACAGACAGCTCACAGAATGAACGAGTGTACAGAGAGCTCAGTGAATGAACGTGAATACAGACAGTTCTCAGAATGAACACGTGTACTGACAGCACTTAGAATGAATATGTACACAGACAGCTCTCAGAATGAATGTGAATACAGACAGCTCTCAGACTGAACGGGGGTACAGACAGCTCTCAGACTGAACGGGGGTACAGACAGCTCTCAGAATGAACGGGAATACAGACAGCTCTCAGACTGAACGGGGGTACAGACAGCTCTCAGACTGAACGGGAATACAGACAGCTCTCAGAATGAACAGTGTTACGTACGGCTGTCAGAATGAACTGGTGTTCAGACAGCTCTCAGATTCAAAGGGTATAGATACAGATCTCAGAATGATCGGGGGTACGGACAGCTCTCAGAATGACAGGTGTACAGACAGCTCTCATAATAAACAGGCGTAAAGACAGCTGTCAGAATGAACCAGTGTACAGACAGCGATCAGCATAAATGGGATCACAGAGAGCTCTCCGAATGAACGGAGGTACAGTCAGCTCTCAGAATGAACGGGTACGCAGACAGCTCTCAGAATGAATGGGAATACAGACAGCTCTCAGAATGAACGGGTACGCAGACAGTTCTCAGAATGAAGGGGTACGCAGACAGTTCTCAGAATGAACGGGTTACGCAGACAGTTCTCAGAATGAACGGGTGTACCGACAGCACTCAGAATGAATATGTACACAGACAACTCTCAGAATGAATGGGTATAGAGACGTTCTGAGAATGAACGTGTACGCAGACAGCTCTCAGAATGAACGGGGATACAGACAGCTCTCAGAATGAACGGAGGTACAGACAGCTCTCAGAATGAACGGGAATACAGACAGCTCTCAGAATGAACGGGAATACAGACAGCTCTCAGAATGAACTGGGGTACAGACAGCTCTCAGAATGAACTGGGGTACAGACAGCTCTCAGAATGAACGGAGGTACAGACAGCTCTCAGAATGAACTGGGGTACGGACAGCTCTCAGAATGAAATGGGGTACAGACAGCTCTCAGAATGAACGGAGGTACAGACAGCTCTCAGAATGAACGGGAATACAGACAGCTCTCAGAATGAACGGAGGTGCAGACAGCTCTCAGAATGAACGGAGGTACAGACAGCTCTCAGAATGAACGGGAATACAGACAGCTCTCAGAATGAACGGAGGTGCAGACAGCTCTCAGAATGAACGGAGGTACAGACAGCTCTCAGAATGAATGGGAATACAGACAGCTCTCAGAATGAACGGAGGTACAGACAGCTCTCAGAATGAACGGAGGTACAGACAGCTCTCAGAATGAACGGAGGTACAGACAGCTCTCAGAATGAACTGGGGTACGGACAGCTCTCAGAATGAACGGAGGTACGGACAGCTCTCAGAATGAACGGAGGTACAGACAGCTCTCAGAATGAACGGGAATACAGACAGCTCTCAGAATGAACGGAGGTACAGACAGCTCTCAGAATGAACGGGAATACAGACAGCTCTCAGAATGAACGGGAATACAGACAGCTCTCAGAATGAAATGGGGTACAGACAGCCCTCAGAATGAACAGGTGTACAGACAGCTCTCAGAATGAATGGGAATACAGACAGCTCTCAGAATGAACGGAGGTGCAGACAGCTCTCAGAATGAACGGAGGTACAGACAGCTCTCAGAATGAATGGGAATACAGACAGCTCTCAGAATGAACGGAGGTACAGACAGCTCTCA
Organism: Hemitrygon akajei; assembly: GCF_048418815.1. Lineage (NCBI taxonomy): Eukaryota > Metazoa > Chordata > Chondrichthyes > Myliobatiformes > Dasyatidae > Hemitrygon > Hemitrygon akajei. Next base: position 56,754,888 of record NC_133140.1, read on the forward strand.
GAATGAACGGAGGTACAGACAGCTCTCAGAATGAACGGAGGTACAGACAGCTCTCAGAATGAACTGGGGTACGGACAGCTCTCAGAATGAACGGAGGTACGGACAGCTCTCAGAATGAACGGAGGTACAGACAGCTCTCAGAATGAACGGGAATACAGACAGCTCTCAGAATGAACGGAGGTACAGACAGCTCTCAGAATGAACGGGAATACAGACAGCTCTCAGAATGAACGGGAATACAGACAGCTCTCAGAATGAAATGGGGTACAGACAGCCCTCAGAATGAACAGGTGTACAGACAGCTCTCAGAATGAATGGGAATACAGACAGCTCTCAGAATGAATGGGAATACAGACAGCTCTCAGAATGAACAGGAATAAACAGTCCTTTCAGAATGAACAGGTGTTCAGACAGCTCTCCGAATGAACGGGGGACAGACAGCTCTCAGAATGAACGGGGGTACAGACAGCTCTCCGAATGAACGGGGGACAGACAGCTCTCAGAATGAATGGGAATACAGACAGCTCTCAGAATGAACGGGGGTACAGACAGCTCTCCGAATGAACGGGGGTACATACAGCTCTCAGAATGAACGGGTGTACGGACAGCTCTCAGAGTGAACGGGAATACAGACAGCTCTCAGAATGAACGGGGGTACAGACAGCTCTCAGAATAAACGGGTATATAGACAGCACTCAGAATGAACGGGGGTAGAGACAGCTCTCAGAATGGACAGGAATACAGACATCTCTCAGATTAAACGGGAATATAGACTGCTCTCAGAATCAACAGTTCTAAGAATGAATTGCAGTAAAGACAGCTCTCAGAATGGACAAGAATACAGACATCTCTTAGAATGGACAGGAATACAGACATCTCTCAGAATGAACGGGAATACAGACAGCTCTCAGACTGAACGGGCATACAGATAGCTTTCAAAATAAATGTGAATGCAGACTGCTCTCAGAATGAACGATGTTACGTACGGCTTTCAGAATGAATGTGTGTTCAGACATTTCTCAGATTGAATGGGTATAGATACAGCTCTCAGAATGAACTGGAATACAAACAGCTATCTGACTGAACAGGTGTACAGTCAGTGCTCAGACTGAATGGATGTACAGACAGCTCTCAGAATGAATGGGAATACAAACGTTTCTCAGAATGAACGGGGATACAAACGTTTCTCAGAATGAATGGGTACACAGCTCTCATACTGAACGGGTATACAAACAGCTCTCAGACTGAATGGGAATACAAACGTTTCTCATACTGAACGGGTATACAAACAGCTCTCAAAATAAATTTGAATACAGACAGCTCTCAGAATAAATAGTGGTACAGACAGCTCTCAGAATGAACGATATTACGTACGGCTGTCAGAATGAACGGGTGTTCAGACATTTCTCAGATTGAACGAGTATAGATACAGCTTTCAGATTGAACTGGAATACAAACAGCTATCTGACTGAACAGGTGTACAGACAGTGCTCAGACTGAACGGATGTGCAGACAGCTCTCAGAATGAACGGGAATACAGACAGCTCTCAGAATGAACGGGTACGCAGACAGTTCTCAGAATGAAGGGGTACGCAGACAGTTCTCAGAATGAACGGGTTACGCAGACAGTTCTCAGAATGAACGGGTGTACCGACAGCACTCAGAATGAATATGTACACAGACAACTCTCAGAATGAATGGGTATAGAGACGTTCTGAGAATGAACGTGTACGCAGACAGCTCTCAGAATGAACGGGGATACAGACAGCTCTCAGAATGAACGGAGGTACAGACAGCTCTCAGAATGAACGGGAATACAGACAGCTCTCAGAATGAACAGGGATACAGACAGCTCTCAAAATATATTTAAATACAGACAGCTCTCAGAATGAACGGGGGTACAGACTGAACTCAGAATGAACAGGGTACAGACAGCTCTGAGAATGAAAGGGAATTCAGACAGCTCTCAGGATGAACGGGGGTGTAGACAGCTCTCAGAATGAATGGGAATACCAACAGCTCTCATAATTACAGGTGTACAGACAGCTCTCAGAATGAACGGGTGTACTGAGAGCGCTCAGACTGAACGACAATACAGACAGCTTGCAGAATGAACGGGGGTACAGACTGAACTCAGAATGAACGGGGTACAGACAGCTCTGAGAATGAAAGGGAATTCAGACAGCTCTCAGGATGAACGGGGGTGTAGACAGCTCTCAGAATGAATGGGAATACCAACAGCTCTCATAATTACAGGTGTACAGACAGCTCTCAGAATGAACGGGTGTACTGAGAGCGCTCAGACTGAACGACAATACAGACAGCTCGCAGAATGAACGACAATACAGACAGCTCGCAGAATGAACGACAATACAGACAGCTCGCAGAATGAACGGGAATACAGACTTCTGTCATCATGAACGGGAATACAAACAACTCTCAGAGTGAACGGGTACACCAACAGCTCTCAGAATGAACGGGAATACAGACACCGCTGAGAATGAACGGGTGATCAGACATCTCTCAGAATGAACAGGTATACAGACAGCTCTTAGAATGAATGGGGACACCAACAGCTCTCAGAATGAATGGGAATACAAACAACTCTCAGTGTGAACAGGTACACCAACAGCTCTCAGAATGAACGGGAATACAGACACCGCTGAGAATGAACGGGTGATCAGACATCTCTCAGAATGAACAGGTATACAGACAGCTTTTAGAATGTATGGGGACACCAACAGCTCTCAGAATGAACATGTATACAGACAGTTCTCAGGCTGAACGGGTACACAGAAAGCTCTCAGAATGAATGGGAATACAGACAGCTCACAGAATAAACGGGTACAGACAGCTCTCAGAGTGACAGGAATACAGACAGCTCTCAGAATGAATGGGAGTACAGACAGCTCTCAGAATGAACGGGTGTTCAGACATCTCTCAGGATTAACAGGTATACAGTTCTCAGAAGGAACAGTGGAACAGACAGCTCTCAGAATAAACGGGGGTACGGACAGCTCTCAGAATGAACGGGGGTACAGACAGCTCTCAGAATGAACGGGGGTACAGACAGCTCTCAGAATAAATGGGGGAACGGACAGCTCTCAGAATGAACGGGGGTACAGACAGCTCTCAGAATGAACGGGAATACAGACTGCTCTGAGAATGAACGGGTATAGAGACGTTCTGAGAATGAATGGGGGTTCGGAGAACTTTCAGAATGAACGGGGGTACAGAGAGCTCTCAGAATTTGCGGGGGTACAGACAGCTCTAAGAATGAACGGGGGTACAGACAGCTCTCAGAATGAACGGGGGTATGGACAGCTCTCAGAATGAACAGGAATAAACAGTCCTTTCAGAATGAACAAGTGTTCAGACTGCTCTCAGAAGGAACAGTGGTACAGACAGCTCTCAGAATGAACGGGAGTTCAGACATCTCTCAGGATTAACAGGTATACAGCTCTCAGAAGGAACAGTGGTACTGACAGCTCTCAGAATGACCAGCAATACAGACAGCTCTCAGACTGAACGAGGGTACAGACAGCTCTTAGAATGAATGGGAATACAGGCAGCTCTCAGAATGAACAGGAATACAGACAGCTGTCAGAATGAATGGGAATACAGACAGCTCTCAGAATGAACGGGAATACAGACTGCTCTGAGAATGAACAGGTATAGAGACGTTCTGAGAATGAACGGGGGTTCGGAGAACTTTCAGAATGAACGGGGGTACAGAGAGCTCTCAGAATTTGCGGGGGTACAGACAGCTCTAAGAATGAACGGGTACACAGACAGCGCTCAGAATGAACGGGGATACAGACAGCTCTCAGAATGAAAGGGAATTCAGACAGTTCTCAGAATAAACAGGGTTACAGACAGCTCTCACAATGACTGGGTACACAGACAGCTCTCAGAATGAACGGGGGTACAGACAGTTCTCAGAATAAACGGGTACAGACAGCTCGCAGAATGATCTGGGGTACAGACAGCTCGCAGAATGATCTGGGGTACAGACAGCTGTCAGAATGAATGGGAATACAGACAGCTCTCAGAATGACTGGGGATACAGAGAGCTCGCAGAATGATCTGGGGTACAGACAGCTCGCAGAATGACCGGGGATACAGAGAGCTCTCAAAATGACAGGTACACGGACAGATCTCAGAATGAACGCCTATACAGGCAGCTCAAAGAATGCTTAAGAGGAATGAAGAATGATCATGTTAATTAGGCACGTTGGAAAATACATGGTTGAGTGGAAAAGTGAATACTTCTTTAATGATTCTGCAGGAGGGCCACAGTAAGCTGTTCCACAAGTTGAAATTGTAGAACCTGAGGAAATGGCCTGTGCTCATAAAGGAAGTAAGTTCAAAATAAATATGTAAAATTATTCCTTCAATGAGCTGAAGCTAAATGCATGGGACAGCTGCAGGGAGATGAAAGAATCTGATAGTGTGCAATCATTCTTATGCAGGAGGGACATGTCGCAAAAATTGTATTTTGTTTTACATTTTGAATAGTTCATGTTATGACTTTTGACATAGTATCTGTGGAGGGGTGGGGAGGGGTAAGGTTACCTCTCTAACTTTCCACCACTTGTCTTTTGACACTTTCATACCAATTGAAAAGATTAATCAGCCTGCCACACCACGTTATTTTATCATATGACTTGCAGGATGTTGGGAAATGTACTAGAATCTGTTTTGCATCTAGTAATACTTATTTGTGTATTTAGGGATAAACTATGAATTCCAATCTGGAATCATGCCACGTATCAAATGAATGGTGTTTAAAAGATTTTACCAGTTACATCATCGTCCTTTGAAGAGGTGGACCAGAGATGCGATTTGCTGTAAATGAAAATGCCCTCTCAAAGTGAGTTTGGCTGTTTATGTGACTAATTTAATAGTTTCAGAGAGTCTGAAGATAAAGAATTTATGTAAAACTAGGGCCAGTCATTCTAAGTTTATTTTAGGTAAACTGAGTAGAGTGTTGCCATGGAGGAATTATTCTATTTTATTGCCTGGTGTAATTTCACATTACTCTCTGGAGGAGAACCACTGTTGCCATTGCCAGGAGTGTGCTACCACATTGTTCAGTTACACAGGCAGGGAGGAAGAGGCAGAGAGAGCAGCAGTTATAGGGGATCCAATAAAAAGTGAAATAGATAGATGTTTCTGCAGTCATAATCTTTTTTACTCTGATGCAGGGGCCAAGGATGTCTCTGAATGGCTGGAGAACATTCTGAATGGAATGGCTGGAGTACTAGAAGTTGTGATCTGCATTGGTGCCAGTGACTTGAACTTAAATATGGATGAGGTCCAGAAAGACATTTCGAGAGGTTGGAGAGAATATGGCATCAAAACTAATAATCTGAGGATTTCTACCAAAACCACATGCTAGAGAGAAGCCTACATAAAGGAATACCTTTAGATTTCTGAAAACTTTGGACACTTTCTAGGATAGCTGTAAAAATTAGCTGGGTTGTTCCTCAGCATCCTCACAGGTGATGTTGGGGCTGGTTTGAACTAGCTTTGTTGAAGGACAGGAATCTTAATGGACAGCTGGGGGAAAGGCTGGATGTGGATCAGAAACATAATAACTAGGCAGCAGAAACAAAAGCAAGCATCAAATAATATTGAAAGGCCAAATTTAAAGGCATTACATATATCTAAATAACCGTCAAAGCCAGTGCACTCCACTGGGGGCAGTGTTGAGTGGTGTCCATGGTGGAGTCGGTGCTACCCCAGTGTTTGCTCAGCAGAAGACAACTGTATTGTGGTCGACTGCAGATTTCTGTGGCATTCATGGACTCAGGGTCTGGATGTTCTTTTAGATTGGTGGTATTTTACATGTGCTTGCTATCTTTTATGTGCTATGTGTGCTTTGTGCTGTATGAGACTGTTGGTGCTATGTTTCACATCTTGGCCCTGGAGTAACGCTGTTTCATTTGGCTGTATTCATGGGTATTCACGTATGGTTGAACGACAATTAAACTTGAATTGAACACACGCTGTATTTGTGAAAAGATGAATGAAATAATGGCACAATTAGTCATAAATTCCATTGCAGAAATGTGCTGAAAGATGACCAAAGCTGGAAGCCAAATATGTCAGGGTATTTAACATTCAGGAACTACGGAGAAAAGAAAAAGAAAATGAGGTAGTACTTTGGATAGGAAATCATGTCGCATGCAGGAAGCATCCTGGTATCGCAGATCATGATAAAGAATTGGGTTTGGTGGAGTTAAGAACAAGCAGAAGGGCAAAAACATGAATAGGAATTGTCTCTGGATCTCGGAATATCAATAAAGATGTAGGGAACGGAATATATGAGGAAATTAAAAGTACATGTAACGAGGGTAGTGCAGTAATCAGGGACATCACAACTTGCATATAGATTGAGGAAATGAAATTAGTACTAACGCTATAGAGGATGAATTCCAGAAATGTATATAATATGAATTTCTTGATCAACGTTTTGAGGAGCCAACTTGGGAACATTTTAGTTTAAATCTAGTACCATGCAAGGAAAAATAGTTCATTAATAATATTGTTAAGGTGCATTTAGGACAGAGGGAATGTAATATGTCTGTTTTTTGTTAAGTTTGCCAAATTTGAAGTTTGATCTGAAATTAAAGTTTACAATCTAATTGTAGGTCTGAAGGGTAGGTCCAATTGTCCTGTCAATGTGAGTTTACCTGCTTTTTATGTGACTAGTTTATTAGTTTAAGTGAGTCCAAAGAAAAATAATTTCTGTAAAAATGGTGCCAGTCATTTTGAACATTTTTTGTAAAATAAATAGTGTGTTGTGATACATTGTAATGGAGGAATTGGCCTAATTTATTGCATGATAATTGGGAAACTATATTAACTAGTGTAACATTGAACAAATTATCATCTGAAGAAATAATACATCATTTGTAATAAATATGCATTCCTATAAGGCATAAAGATACAGCAGGAAATGATCCCACCATGGATGACAGAAGAAAAAAGTCAAAGATAAAGGTACATAAAGCTGCTAGAAAAGAAACTGTAAGTCTGACAATTTGGAATACCAGGGAATTGATAAAGAGAGCAGAATTAGAATAAGAGAGTTGAACTGCTGAAGTGCAGAAGCTTGTGTACTGTGGAGAAACTTGGATTAATATAACTGGTGACCTAATAGTCAGCATAGATTTGGTAGGTTAAGGGGGCTGAATCTTTGCTGTATCACTCTGTTTCTGTGTCTCTGACTTCAAGTAACTGGGCAATGAACATGCAATCACTATAAGACCTAGTGTTTGTACTTACAAAGACAAAGGATAACAAGGGCAAATGTCGATCTCCTACAAAGACAGCAGGTTTAATAATGCGGAAAAAACAAAGTGTCGGAGGAATTCAGTGAATACTTCATGAAAGACAGCACAAAATAAATTTCAAACGTCATATGGCTCTAAATGAGGACATAGAAGAAATTGGTAATAGTAAAGAAATACCAATAGAGAAGTAGTGAACACTCATAAGTCTGAAAAGAATTCATGATCTGCATGCCAGAGTTTCAAAAGAGGTGTCTGGTAGAATTCCTAGTTATCACCTTCCAAAATTCTACCTGTGACTTTACTATTTAAAAAGGAGAGGGGCAGAGAAAAAAAAATCAAATACCATTTGGTTATCTTGATAATGGTAGTTGGCAAAATGTGCAAACCATCAATTAGGGGTGTAGCATTAAGTCACTTATAGCGTAAGCATGCACTAAAGAAAGAGAAATTACTTTTGAAGAACCTTTTGAAGTTCTTGGTGGATGTTTTGACGTGAGTAGGTGTGGAATTCCAGTGGATGTAATGTATTTGGATTTTGGAAGCTTTCCAAAGTTGGAGTACAAGAAAATGTGATTGGAGTTCGTGAACTGATAGACTAAAAATAGTATGAATAAATGACTCTTTCTGGGATTTATAGGCTATGAATGGTGGGTTACAATATGGATCAGTACTTCTACTGTTCAACCCCAGTTACCCCTCTCCCTCTCCTTCCCCCATCACCCAGAATCTATATCAGTGATTCCACTGAGGGGATCAATTAAAGGTTTTCAGAATTATTGAGAATGTGATTCTTGCTGTTTGCCAGCTAAATAATATTTTGACTTTTAATGCTGGAGGATTTGCATACAATGGTAATTATCTCTTACTACAATTATACGGAGCTTTGGTGAGAATGTATGTAAAATAATGTGTGCAACTTTTATTATTTAATTAAACATAGATATACTTGCTACAGGGTTTCTGCACTGGAGATCTAGATTGGTTCCTGGAATGGCAATTCTGTCATATGGTAGGAGATTAAGTAGTCTCTGTTCTTAGACTTCAAAGGAATAAGAGGTGATTTCATTAAGACAGAATTTCTAGAAGATTTGGCAGGTAGTTGCCCTTGGTAGAAAAGTCTAAGTCACAGCCTCAAAATAAGGAACAAGGTATTTCAAGATTTAAGATTGTTTGCCACACTCACAAAATGCTGGAGGTACTCAGCAGGTCAGGCAGCATCTATGGAAATGAATAAACAGTTGACTTTTTGGGCCAAACCCCTTCTTCAGGACTGGAAAGGAAGGGGAAGGATGTCAGAATAAAAAGGTGGGGGAGTGGAAGGAGAGCAAGGGAAAATTACCAGAAGGAAAAATCGATGTTCATGCCATCAGGTTGGAGGCTACCTGGACAGAATACGAGGTGTTGCTCCTCCACCTTGAGAGTGGCCTCATCATGGCAAAAGAGGAGGCTATGGACCAACATGTGAGAATGGGAATAAAGACAGCAATTTAAAATGTTTGGCCACCAGAAAATTCTGCTTTTGGTGGATGGAGTGGGGGTACTCAACAAAGCGGTCCCTCAGTTTTCGCCAGGTCTCACCAAAGTAGGGCAGGTGGCATTGGGAGCACTTGATACAATAGACAACTCCAACAGATTTGCAGATGAAGTATTGCCTCATCTGGAAGGACTATTTGGGGCCCTCAGGGGAGGTGATGGAAGAGGTGAATGGCAGATGCCACATTTCTATAACTTGCAAGGATAAATGCCAGGAGGGAGATTAGTGTGGAGTAACAAATGGACAAGGGAATCACAGAGGGAGCTATCCTGGTGGAAAGCGGTGAGTAGAGGGGTGGGGGAGGTAAAGGTGTGTTTGGTGGCAGGATCTCATTGAAGATGGTGGAAGTTGTGGAGAATGATGTGTTGGATGCAGAGTCTGAAGGGGTGACAGATCCCCGTTAAGGCGGCGGGAAGATGGGATGAGCACGGATGTTCGGGAAATGGAAACGATGCGGAAAACAGCAGTGTCAGTGGTGGAGGAAGTGAAATCCTGTTCTTTGAAGAAGGAGGGCATCTCTGATGTCCCGGAAAGGAAAGCCTCATCCTGGGAACAGACGTGGCAGAAATGAAGAAACTGAAAAAGGGGAAGAGCATTTGTACAGGAGATGGTGGGAAGAGGTGTAGTCAAGATAGCTGTGGGAATCAGTAGGTTTATAAAAGATGTCAGTAGACAATTTGTCTCCAGAGATGGAGACAGAGATATCGAGAAAAGGGAGAGGGATGTCAGAAATGGACCAAGTGAATTTAGAGGCAGGGTGGAAGTTGGAGGAAAAGTTGGTGGAATTGTTACGCACAGCTTGGCTGCATGAAACAGCACCAATGCAGTTGTCAATGTAGCACAGAAAAGTTGTGGACTGTTACCAGGGAAGGCTTGGAACATGGACTGTTCGAGATAGCCAACAAAAAGGTAGGCATAGCTGAAGTTCATGGCTTCGACTTTGGAGAAAGTGGGAGGAGCCAAGGGAGAAATTATTGAGGGTGAGGACCAGTTCAGCCAGATGGACGAAGGTGGTGGTGGAGGGGGAGTTGTTTGGGTCTTTTGTTGAGAAAGAGCGGAGAGCTTTACGGCCTTCTTGATGGATGATAGAAGTGTATAGGAACTGGACACCTATGCTGAAAATGAGCCAGGGAATCGAATATCGTTGAGGAGATTGAGAGCATTTGAAGTTGATGGGAAGGAGGAATAGAATGGAGTCGAGGTATGTGACTCAAGATTGCTTAATGTCATTTCCTGTACACAAGTGTAAGGAGGACGAGGTAGCATAAAAAAACCCGACGAAATATAAAGAACACATTTAGTAATTCTGAAAAAACCACACACAATAAATACATAAGGCACAGTAGCTTATGTACTTCTGAATATCCATAAAGTGACATTAGGATATACGTAAGTTATCTGACAGGAAATAATAAATTCGTGAGTGGAGGCTTGGGGAAAGTAACTGTTTTTGAGGCTGGAGGTCCTGGCCTGGATGCTGCATAGCCTCTTCCCAGATGGGACTGGGCCAAGTAGTCTGTGAGCAGAGTGCGTGTTACTGATGTTACTGGTCCTTTTCTGAGACCTTTTCTGTATGTATGTTCTTGATGGCGTGTACCAGTGATGCATTGGGCAGTTGTGACCATCCTGTCCAGCACAGAGCAGTTTCCATACCATGCAGTGAAGCAGCTTGTCAGGATGCTCTCCACTGTGCACCTGTAGTCTGCATTGAGTAGAGATGGACTCCACGAGTTCTCCTGAAGTCTATAACCAGTTTCATTATATTGTTCACATTAAGGAAGAGGTTATTTGCCCAGCACCAGGCCTCGAGCTCTGTAGGTTGTCCCATCTTTGTTGGTGACGAGTCCCACCACTGTCGTGTCATCAGCAAATTTGACGATGTGATTACTCAGGTGTGTGGCCACGCAGTCATGTGTGAGCAGAGTGTGGGCAGCAATGGGCTTCAGCGCACAGCCCTGGGGGGCACTCGTGTTGAGGATGAGGGGAGGGAGGAGTGGTTGTACATCTTGACCCTCTGAACTTGAGAAATGTCTTCACTGAAATGGTGCTGAACCCACTGGGATTCTGCACTCTGGATGAGTACTGAGAGGTATGCATTCAAAACAAAGGTGGAAAGATTTTCAGATATTGGTGGATTCTGGGCAAATTATGTTGAGATAAGTTCAACCACAATCTTTTTAGTAGCATGAAAGGCTTGAATGGCCGAATGGAGCATATGTAATTGTCTTAGGTACTGTATGATCAGTCCCTTTATTTCAATGATGATTTTGTGATTTTGATTTGATAAATTTCATTAAAATGATTTTGATAGGTCATTATGTAAATAAGGAGTTGTCAAACTATATATGACTTGAATATTTATAACTTGTAAATTCCCAAGAACTACCACTTATAGATATGTTGTGCAGGGAATTGAGACTGGGGATAACTAAGAATTTAATCTGAAGATCATATAGTTGTCACTGTAAGAAGATTCTTCTTACAGGTCTGTCTGGAAAATTCACCTGAGTTTGTTACATTATATATCGAAAAAACATATGCACCACTTAATTACTGATATATGTATATTTTAAATGTGCAAGATGCTTTAAAAATAATAATTTCCCACATTGCAGTGTATCAGGATGGTGGGGTTGAACATGTTTAACCTGACTCTTTGGGTATAGTAAGCATAACCTTTTCTCTGCAATTTTTGTTTGATCTCCTTTCAAACTTCTTATTGCTATAACAATAGTATGTTGGTTCTTGTCCATCCCATTGGCATGATCTTTCAGTGATTCTGTTACGGTTATCGGATTTAATGAGTATGCCACAAGAAAATGAATCTCAGGGTTGTATATAGTGACATATATGTACTTTGATAATAAATTTATTTTTGAACTTTTAACTTTGAATCTTAGCCCAAAACAGCTGCGACTTTACCTTGACACTGTGTCCTGGCTGGTTCATCAGCATTTTGTGATAGCTGTGATTTCTTCTTCATGTTCAAGATTGGAACATCATGTGTTAGTGTTCATTTGCGAAATTCCAATAAAATGCTTATTCAAGAATAATGAATTGCATTCCGCTTTCACAGCACAGTATCTTAGCAGTGAGCCCAATTGCTTTATAGCGCCACCAAACACCGATCAGGGTTTGATTGCTGCTGGTGTCTGTGAGGAGTTGTATAGACTCCCCCAGGACCATGCAGGCTTCCTCTGTGTGCTGCAGTTTCCTACCCCATTCCAAGGATGTACAGGATAAGGTTAGGGTTAGTAAGTTGTGGGTTTGCTATGTTGGCACTGGAAGCATAGTGACACTTGCCTCCAGAAAAATCCTCGAACCGTTCTGGTCATTGTTGCAAAAAGATGCATTTCATTGTATGTTTTGATGTTTCAATGTGCATGTGACAAACAAAGCTAACCTTATCTCAGTAAAACATTGCAAACACCTTCAGCCCAGGAACTAATTTTCAAGTGCAGTAACATTCAAAGCTATTTATTTTCTATATGAAATGCATTTTTGCTAGGATCAGGAAATTACAGCTATACAGGACCCTGGTCAGACCCCACTTGGAGTACCGTACTCAGTTCTGGTCACCTCACTACAGGAAGGATATGAAAACTATAGAAAGGGTGCAGAGGAGATTTACAAGGATGTTGCCTGGATTGGGAAGCATGCGTTATGAGAATAGGTTGCGTGAACTTGGCCTTTTCTCCTTGGAGCGACGGAGGATGAGAGGTGACCTGATAGAGGTGAATAAGATGACGAGAGGCATTGATCGTATGGATAGTCAGAGGCTTTTTCCCAGGGCTGAAATGCCAACACAGGAGGGCACAGTTTTAAGGTGTGTGGAAATAGGCGCAGAGGAGATGTCAGGGGTAAGTCTTCTACACAGAGAGTGGTGAGTGCGTGGAATGAGCTGCCGGCGATGGTGGTGGAGGCAGATACGATGGGGTCTTTTAAGAGACTCCTGGATAGGTACATAGAGCTTAGAAAAATAGAGGGCTATGGGTAACCCTAGGTAATTTCTAAAGTAAGTACATGTTCGGCACAGCATTGTGGGCCGAAGGACCTGTATTGTGCTGTAGGTTTTCTATGTTTCTAAATGAAACATGAATTATCAGTTTCATCAACTTTTGCTTACTTATTTAAATTTCTGCACTGATCAGATTGTTATATAGTTTAAAATTAAAATAGTATGCTACTCTTTAGGTTCTGTAGCCCAAGTCTCATTGGTGTTTCTTTGAAAGTTGTTCAACACTGGTTTTGCATGACATGCATTAAGGTGACTAATTCACCCAACCCTCTTCCTATAGACCTCACCTACTGTTGAGTTTTGCACTGTGTATATAAAATACAAATATTCATAAAATTTTATATTGGCCAGCTGCCTACCAACCTTTTAATGCATTTTTACTGGTACCATTCAATTTTTATACTGTATACTGTTTTTTAAAAATTATCTTTAAAATAAAAGTTTTGAAACATACTCAGCAAATAAATTATTTCTGTACTTGGCAACATTAAATGGGTGAAAACTGATACAGAAAAGTTTTAATTGATGGAATTTTTTTACAAATATTCATTGTCCTGGAATTAGATTAATTTTTAATTTGTAAATTCCAAAAAATTCAAATTATGTATTCTTTAAGTGTTAAGTCTGAACAACTGTGTCCAGTTGTATTCTTGGCTTGTTTCTTTATATTATTTTGAATACAGTTGTTTAAATCATCACAGTTTAAATCATCATAAAAATTTTACAAGCTACTAGAGCTTTCATCGGGGATTTTATTGTCAGCTGTCCACATGTGCTTTTTAGCGCCACCTGGTGATAGGTTTAAAGGTTGCATATTGTATAAGATGAATTCTTTCTGTTCAAAGCCTTTTATCTAGTTCAACTATTTACAGCTTCAATAAAAAGGTGAAACTTATATGAGCAAAACCTTGTAAAATATATATCACCTTTAATTGAGTCATTGCAGATTTCTCTCAAATCAAAAACAGTTTTGACAAGCAGTTTTTAATCTGAGCTCCCTTTGAAATTCAGAAGTCATTCTGAACAAGTTCTTGGTTTGATGAATATGGGTCAAAATATCCATCATTGGCAAGATATATTCCATCAGTGTCATTACAATGCACCATCTTGCTGTATTTTTATAACAATGTATGTTTACATTGCTCTTGAATGTAAGTAGATAATCAATTAAAATTGAACACAATGCCACGAAATGTAACATTATTGAATGTGAGCATCAAAACCGAAGGCAGGTTTTAAAGGAGGAGGAAGAGGTGGAGAAGCTATATGGATGGAGAAGAATTTCTAGACTTTAGACTCCCAATAGCAGTGGAGAAATTAATTAAAGTGGATGCTTGTATCAGTTGTGGAGTAACTCCTTCCTTTTGACCCTGAACACTTCTGCAAGATCTTTGAACAGATCAATCCTGAGCTAAATTTCAGTCTTCAATCATTTAACTGAACCTTGGCTTGCTGAGGCTTTGTAAACCAATACGATTAACTAGTTATCACAGAAACCCTTAGTGATCCAGCAGGTCAGGCAGCACACGTGGAGGTAGAGGGATAGTCGATGTTTTGGGTCAACTCCCTGCACCAGAACTTGGCCTGAAACATCAACTATTCCTCTGCCGCTACAGGTGCTGCCTGGCCTGCTTTGCTCACCCAGAAGTTTGCTTTTTGTGTTATATTCCAGCAAATGCTGTGTGTTGTATGATACCTGATAAGTTGATTACACCAAATTATAATTACTCAGAAGGTATGAAGATGGCTGATACGAACAATCCACACAGGTGCCATGCAATGTGGTCCTCTGAAAATGAGATTGAACCACACGAATAATCATATTATTGGATTTTATTTGCTAAGTCAAGTACTGGCAACTTTGGTGGCCAAGTAGATCTTCCTTACTGCAGCAATGAATTTATCCAGCAGCAAACCTCAATGACGCACATTGATGTTTGGACACACCATAACTAGAGCTGGATTGTCTCAAAGACCCCACTATGCTGGATTGTTGCAGGGAGGACTCATACTATTTGAGTGTGGTTTATATGGGCCCTCAAAGCCTGTTGAGCCATTAGTGGGGTGTGCTTAGTAGTACGTACAGAATGTCTCCATGGATTGTTTCTGTCAAGCTCTGGAATGGGAGTTTTATTCATAATGATTGTTCTGATGCAGACATAAGCTGCTGGGTTAAATAAATAATTAGCTAAAGTAAAGTTTAGTTTGGCATGTATTGTCTTGAATACCGTGTGTAGCTGCAGCCCCTCTTCTAACAAGAGTTCAAGACTCTGAGTTAAGGAAGAGGACATGGTCAGAGTATTTGTATGATGAAGAGTTCAATTTGCATAAACTTAGTATGTACTGACCAGCTCCCTACTCGAGGATGAGTGCAGAATCTGCAGCCTACACAGAGCCTGGATAATTGCTGAGAAATGTTGGTTTCCTGAACCTTCACTGATGTCTTCCTCAGATCATAGTGCATGGTTGGGTGTCTCATGGAGGTGGACCTTTCCATAAAACTTCTATTTCTATTTTACCACCAACACTGAGAAGGTGAAATATATTGTGGATTTCCATGCTACTACTGACCTGAAGGCACTATACCTTTCCAATACTGTCACTCAGAGACTTCCCCAGCTCAGCAAACATTGATGTCTGTAACCCGCAGCAGAACCAATTTGCACATTTAAACTTTCAGGAATGAGTTGGCGGCAGGTCATTAGTGTATGGTTTGAAAGTGGTTGGGATTAAACCTGACCTTTAGTGTAACCCTATTTTTTGGTTTTCTTGAAAGCTATACAAAAATAAGGGAACTATAGTTCAGAGTTGGCCTGCAATAACATCAGTAACCCAATGAGGGAGAACCCTTGTTGTTTTGCTAAGCAAACCCAACCATGAAGCTCTACCCGAAGTTGCAGTAGAAGGAAGATAGTTTTTGTTTAAAATTTCTGGTACTAATCTAGAATCCTAGGACTCGTCGGGTCCTAAGTGGGAATGAATATTGTCCCCCTACTCTGAGACTATGTTTGTTCAGAACAAAAACATGGAATGGTAAACTCAGAATTGGGTGGGAAACACTAAGCTTGCAAACGTTGTGCATTTGCATGCTCCAGCTTTGTGTGGCCTGTTAATTCAACAGCTAGAAGTTCAGTTTAGTCAAGTCAAGTCACTTTTATTGTCATTTCAACTATAACTGCTGGTACAGTACAGAGTAAAAATGAGACAAGGTTTTTCAGGACCATGGTGTTACATGACACAGTACAAAAACTAGACTGATCTACATAAAAAAACAACACAGAGAAAAAAAAACACACAACAACTACACTAGACCACAGACCTACCCAGAACTGCATAAAGTGCACAAAACAGTGCAGGCATTACAATAAATAAACAGGACAAGAGGGGCAGTAAGGTGTCAGTCCAGGCTTCAGGTATTGAGGAGTCTGATAGCTTGGGGGAAAAAACTGTTACATAGTCTGGTCGTGAGAGCCCGAATGCTTTGGAGCCTTTTCCCAGACGGCAGGAGGGAGAAGAGATTGTATGAGGGTGCATGGGGACCTTCATAATGCTGTTTGCTTTGCGGTTGCGGCGTGTAGTGTAAATGTCCGTGGTGGCGGGAAGAGAGACCCCGATGATTTTCTCAGCTGACCTCACTATCCGCTGCAGGGTCTTGCGATCCGCGATGGTGCAATTTCCGAACCAGGCAGTGATGCAGCTGCTCAGGATGCTCTCAATACAACCTCTGTAGAATGTGATGAGGATGGGGGGTGGGAGATGGACTTTCCTCAGCCTTCGCAGAAAGTAGAGACGCTGCTGGGCTTTCTTTGCTATGGAGCTGGTGTTGAGGGACCAGATGAGATTCTCCACCAGGTGAACACCAAGAAATTTGGTGCTCTTTACGATCTCTACTGAGGAGCCGTCGATGTTCAACGGGGAGTGGTCGCTCCGTGCCGCCCTGAAGTCAACAACCATCTCTTTTGCTTTGTTCACATTCAGAGACAGGTTGTTGGCTCTGCACCAGTCTATTAGCCACTGCACCTCCTCTCTGTAAGCTGACTTGTCGTTCTTGCTGATGAGACCCACCACAGTGGTGTCATCGGCGAACTTGATGATGTGGTTCGAGCTGTGTGTTGCAGTACAGTCGTGGGTCAGCAGAGTGAACAGCAGTGGACTGAGCACGCAACCCTGGGGAGCCCCCGTGCTCGGTGTGATGGTGTTGGAGATGCTGCTCCCGATCCGGACTGACTGAGGTCTCCCAGTCAGGAAGTCTAGGATCCAGTTGCAGAGGGAAGTGTTCACGTCCAGTAGGCTCAGCTTTCCAATCAGTGACAGATCATCTGAGGGATGACTGTGTTGAATGCTGAACTGAAGTCTATGGACAGCATCTGACATATGTGTCTTTTTTGTCCAGGTGGGTTAGGGCCAGGTGGAGGGTGGTGGCAATGGCATCGTCTGATGAGCCTATGACAGGCTACAGAGAAGAAAAGGCATTTTCAGTGCATCCCAATTTATTTTACAGCTGATGAACTATTTCTGTAAGACAGTGCCTTAAATCATTAAATTATGTGGCAGCCAATTCATGCAAAATAAACACACACAATCAGTAGTAAACTAGAATATCAAAATCATCTACACATCAAAATCAGGTCAATTAATATTGGTGATAAGATAAAATAAGTTAAGATAAGATGAAACTTTATTTATCCCAAAGGAAATTATTGTTGCAAGATTGCTCTGACAGAAATATATACTTTAAAATATAAAATGTAAGCATTGAGGTACAAAAAAAAATATAAAATGTGCAAAATTCAGATGTGCAATGAAACCATACACTTATATGCTTAAGGAGGTGGAGTTGTAGAGTATTATAGCCACAGGGAGCAGGGATCTCCTGTGGCATTCAGTCGTGCATTTGGTGGATTCAGTCTGTCACAAAAAGTGTTCCTCTGTTTGTTCAGTATGTCATGGAGGAGTTGTCCATAATGCTCCATAGCTTCTGCAGCTTCTCCTCTCAGACACAACACCAGGGAATCTAGTTCCACCACTGGAACTGAACCAGCCTTCCTGATGAGCTTACCGGTCTTCTTGTCATCAGCTGCTCTCACCCTGCTGCCCCAGCAGACCACAGTGTAGAATTGAATGCTGGCTACCACTGAGTCGTAGAACATCTGCAGCATAGTACTGCAGACGTTGAATGACCAGAGCCTTCTCAGGAAGTACAGTTGACTCTGTCCCTTCTTGTACAGAGCCTCTGTATTTTTAGTCCAGTCCAGTTTATTGGCCAGTAAACTTATTGTCCAATATTAAGAGTTTTAGCAGAGTGGAAATGTGTTTTTGGCCCAACAAGTCCATGTTGGCCTTAACGAACCCATTTTCATTCATACTACTCTCTTCACATTCCCACCAACTCCCCCCAGATCCCACCTCCCACTGGAGCCAATTTACAGTGGCCAGTTAACCTGCCAGATTTTAGAATGTGGAAGGGAACCAGAGAATTCAAAACCCACTCCTCACTGAGAGAATGTGCAGATTCCACAAGGTCAACACCAGAGATTAGGATTGAACCTGGATCGCTTTTGATGAGAAACAATTATTGTAATCCCTGATTTTTGTGGATCTTGAGAAATGAGTTAAGTAGAAGATGCTGAATGCATGAATAAGAAGCAGTGCAACAAGTTATTAAAGTTACTCACAAACCTTTCTTTCCAATGTTTGACATTGCATGTCCAGTTTCTATCATTGAAATGGATGGCAGCCTCTTGTATTCACACAGAAGGGAATATATCCACTATTTATTGTTAAATGTTTTCTTACATTCAATTTTAATATGTAAGAAGAGGAGAAATATGCTAATATGTGGCCTGCTTAAGGGTTTTTGAGTGGTTTGAGATATGCTATGCCTGTAGGTTCTGTGACCTAGGGTAGCTGGCAAGTGTGAAACAAGCAGAAGTGGAATGAAGTGATTGATTCTGACTTATAAAGACATGAGAAACAGTGGAAAGACATCATTGACATCCAGAGAGATATGAAGGGATAGCTGCTCTGACCATCTGCTGATGATATTATTTTGTTCTTCCTCCGCTGAGAGAACATCTCAAGCCAGAAAAAAACCTCTTCCAACAGCTTCATGTGTTTTTCAGCTAAGTGGTCCCAACCTAAACTAGCTGTTTCTATTTAATTTTGTGACTGTCAGCCAAGAAGTTATTAAAACAAAAGTTAACTATTAAGAACAATAATAGAGATAATAGGTAATCCAGCCAGCAACTGGAAAACCCTCAAGTGAATCTGTGATAATGATGATGTTCTATAGTGGTTCCTTTAAATACCTCGAAATGAAATGACTGCTACGTAAGTGCGAGAACCACTGAAAATATTTGTACTGGGAATTTCCTCAAGGGTTCACCCAATCATTTACCCGGCTTTGTCACAATCCATCATTGTTATAAACACTACCTCGCCAACAACCTGTCAATTTTGTACTTCAATCATGCTTCAGTGAACTTAAGCCAGTCTTACCTTAATAATTCCCTGGCCCCTGTAAGTGTTTATTTCAGCAGTTGTATCATTTCAATGAAATTAAACAGGACTGCTCGTACTATTTTGATTTTCTTTTTCTCAATTATCTCTACCACCCTATCTTACAAAATTGAAGTCCTATTCTGCATTGTATTAGTATTATTAACAGTTTAGTGTCAAATGACTGTGTTCTAGTATATGTTTCACTGTAGGAGGAAATCTGAGCAGGAAATGAAACATAGAAGAGACAAAGAAAACCTACAGCACAATACAGGCCCTTCAGCCCACAAAGCTTTGCCAAACATGAACTACCTAAGGTTACCCATAGCCCTCTATTTTTCTAAGCTCCATGTATCCATCCAGGAATCTCTTAAAAGACCCTATTGTTTCCGCCTCCACAGCCGCCGCTGGCAGTCCATTCCACACACTCACCATTCTCTGCATAAAGAACTTACCCCTGACATCTCCTCTGTACCTTCTTCCAAGCACCTTAAAACTATGCCCTCGTGTGCTAGCCGATTCAGCCCTGGGGAAAAGCCTCTGACTATCCACATGATCAGTGCCTCTCATCATCTTGTACACCTCTAGAGTTACATAATCAGTTTTTCTCCTCGCTGGTTATCAGAATCAGGTTTATTATCACCGGCATATCTAATGAAATTTGTTAATTTAGCGGCAGCAGGACAATGAAATATATGATAACGTAGAAAAAAATAAGTAAATCAATTACAGTAAGCATATATAAATGTATCATGTATATATAAATGTATATAAATAGTCGGTGCGGGCAGTGGAGTGCGCAGGAGCAGAGTGCTGGGCTTTGGCTCAGCGGGCTTCGGCGCAAGAGGACTTCGACAAGAAGCCTGTTTTTCATTTATTCTGACTAATCTGGGATCAGGTAATGGGGGAGACGGTTAGAGCAGTGGTGTGCTCCGTATGCAGTATGTGGGAGATCAGGGTCAACACAGTTGTTCCTGATGACCACACCTGCAATAGGTGCATCCAGCTGCAGCTCCTATCAGACCGAGTTAGGGAATTGGAGCAGGAGCTGGATGAACTACGGATCATTCGGGAGGCAGAGGCAGAGATAGATAAGAGTTATCGGGAGGTAGTCACACCGAAAAGACAGGAGGTAGGCAAATGGGTGACAGTCAAGAGAGGCAGGGGGAGCAGACAGAGAGAGAAGAGCACCCCTGTGGCCGTTCCCATCAACAATAAGTATACCGTTTTGGATACTGTTGGTGGGGATGACCTACCAGGAACAAGCTGCAGTGGTCCTGTCTCTGGCACTGAGGTTGGACCCGCGACTAGGAAGGGGAGGAGGGAAGAGAAGAGAGCGGTATTGCTAGGGGATTCTATAGTCAGGGGGGCGGATAGGAGATTTTGTGGGGAAGATCGGGAGTCTCGGATAGTATGTTGCTTCCCTGGTGCCGGGGTCCGAGACATCTCAGATCGGGTGCAGGTTATTCTCGAGAGGGAGGGCAAGAATCCAGATGTTGTGGTCCATGTAGGGACCAATGACGTGGGTAGGATGAGTGAGGGGGTCCTGCGTAGGGAGTTCAGGGAGTTAGGTGCGAAGCTGAAGAGCAGGGCCCCCAGGGTAACAATCTCTGGATTGCTACCTGTGCCACGTGCGAGTGAGGCAAGGAACAGAAAGATTATAAAGATTAATACGTGGCTGAGAGGATGGTGCAGGAGGGAGGGCTTCAGGTTTGTAGATAATTGGGCTTTGTTCCAGGGAAGGTGGGATCTGTTCCGAAGGGACAGTTTACACCTGAACTGGAGCGGTACTAACATTCTTGCAGGGAAGTTTGCTAGTGCTTCTTGGGGGGGGTTTAAACTAAATTTGCAGGGGGCGGGGATCCAGAATGTGAGAGAGGATAGCGCGAGGAAGAATAAAGGACAGGTGGGGACTACACGGTTCCGGAATATTAAGTGTGTAGTTGAGGAAGGTGGGGCGGAACAAGTGATAAGGAGGACTCATGTACAGAGGGATGGTCTGACGGAACATGGAGTTAAATGTGTTGAAAGAATAAGTAAATTTAGGAAGAACAACAAAATTCTAAGGGCGTGTAGCCCGCTGGGAGTTCGGGGAGCTGGGTTAAGCACAATAGGCAGTGATTCAAACAGAGAGAGGAGAAATGGGTTAAAAATTCTATATCTGAATGCACGAAGTGTCAGAAATAAGGTGGATGAGCTTGAAGCTCAGGTGCGAATGGGTAACTATGATGTTGTTGGGATAACGGAGACATGGCTTCAGGGAGATCAGACCTGGGAAATGAATGTACAAGGGTATACGTACTATCGTAGGGACAGAAATGTGGGCAGAGGGGGTGGGGTGGCCCTGTTGGTGAGGAATGAGATTCAGTCCTTTACAAGGGGGGACATAGGGTCAGGAGAAGTAGAGTCTGTATGGATAGAACTGAGGAACAGTAAGGGCAAAAGGACCCAAATGGGTGTTGTCTACAGGCCACCAAACAGTAGCATGGATATTGGGTGCAAGTTGAATAGGGAGTTAACATTGGCATGTGGCAAAGGTAATGTCGCAGTAGGTATGGGGGATTTCAACATGTAGGTGAACTGGGAGAATCAGGTTGGTGCTGGACCACAGGATAGGGAGTTTGTAGAGTACCTACGGGATGCATTCTTGGAACAGCTTGTACGAGAGCCGACCAGGGACAAGACTATTCTGGATTTAGTGTTATGTAATGAACAGGATTTGATAAGCGATCTTGCAGTAAAGGAGCCATTAGGAGGTAGTGATCATAATATGATAAGTTTTTATCTGCAACTTGAGAAGGATAAGGGCAGCTCGGAGGTGTCAGTGTTGCAGTTGAACAGGGGAAACTATGGAGCCATGAGGGAGGAGCTGGCCAAAGTTGACTGGACGGATAGCCTAGCAGAAAAGACAGTGGAACAGCAATGGCAGGTATTCTTGGGAATAATGCACAAGGTGCAAATTCAGTTCATCCCCCAGAGAAGGAAGGATTCAAAGGGGAGAAAGGGGCCACAGTGGTTGACAAAGGAAGTCAGAGATTGCATAGCATTAAAAAAAAGGGAAGTATGACAGAGCTAAGGTGAGTGGGAGGACAGATGATTGGGAAGTTTTTAAGGAACAACAGATCTTAACTAAAAAGGCAATACGGGGAGAAAAAATGAGGTATGAATGCAAGCTAGCCAGGAATATAAAGGAAGATAGCAAAAACTTTTTTAGGTATGTGAAGAGAAAGAAGATAGTTAAGAACAATGTTGGGCCCTTGAAGAATGAATTGGGTGAAATTGTTATGGGAAACAGAGAAATGGCAGAAGAATTTAATGAGTACTTTAGATCTGTTTTCACTAAGGAAGACGCAAGCAATCTCCCAGATGTATGGATGGGCCAAGGACATAGGGTAACAGAGGAAATGAAACAGATTGACATTAGGAAGGAAACGGTGATGAGTAGACTGATGGGACTGAAGGCTGACAAATCCCCAGGTCCAGATGGTCTGCATCCTAGGGTACTAAAGGAGGTGGCCCTGGAAATTGCGGATGCATTGGTAATCATTTTCCAATGTTCCTTAGATTCAGGATCAGTTCCTGAGGATTGGAGAATGGCTAATGTTATCCCACTTTTTAAGAAAGGAGGGAGGGAGAAAACAGAGAACTATCAACCTGTCAGCCTGACATCGACGGTGGGGAAGATGCTAGAGTCCATTATTAAGGATGAAATAGTGGCATATCTAGATAGCAGTGATAGGATTGGGCCGAGCCAGCATGGATTTACCAAGGGTAAATCATGCTTGACTAATCTATTGGAGTTTTTCGAGAATGTAACCAGGAAGTTAGACAAGGGAGATCCAGTGGATGTAGTGTACCTCGATTTTCAGAAGGCATTTGATAAGGTCCCACATAGGAGATTGGTGGGTAAAATCAAAGCTCAGGGCATCGGGGGGAAGACATTGACATGGATAGAAAACTGGTTGGCAGATAGAAAGCAAAGGGTAGCGGTGAATGGGTGTTTCTCGGAATGGCAGGTGGTGACTAGTGGGGTGCCACAGGGTTCGGTATTGGGACCACAGCTGCTTACAATTTACGTCAACAATTTAGATGAAGGCATTGAGAATAACATCAGCAAATTTGCTGATGATACTAAGCTGGGTGGCACTGTGACATGTGATGAAGATGTTAGGAGAATTCAGGGTGACTTGGATAGGCTGAGTGAGTGGGCAGATACTTGGCAGATGACGTTTAATGTGAATAAGTGTGAGGTTATCCACTTTGGGAGTAAGAACAGGAAGGCAGATTATTATCTGAACGGTGTAGAGTTAGGTAAGGGAGAAATACAAAGAGATCTAGGAGTCCTTGTTCATCAGTCACTGAAGGTGAATGAGCAAGTGCAGCAGGCAGTGAAGAAGGCTAATGGAATGTTGGCCTTTATTACAAAGGGAATTGAGTACAAGAGCAAGGAAATCCTCTTGCATTTGTACAGAGCCCTGGTGAGACCACACCTGGAGTATTGTGTACAGTTTTGGTCTCCAGGGTTAAGGAAGGACATCCTGGCTGTAGAGGAAGTGCAGCGTAGATTCACGAGGTTAATTCCTGGGATGTCTGGACTGTCTTACGCAGAGAGGTTAGAGAGACTAGGCTTGTACACGCTGGAATTAAGGAGATTGAGAGGGGATCTGATTGAAACATATAAGATTATTAAGGGATTGGTCAAAATAGAGGCAGGAAATATGTTCCAGATGCTGGGAGAGTCCAGTACCAGAGGGCATGGTTTGAGAATAAGGGGTAGGTCATTTAGGACAGAGTTAAGGAAAAACTTCTTCTCCCAGAGAGTTGTGGGGGTCTGGAATGCACTGCCTCGGAAGGTAGTGGAGGCCAATTCTCTGGATGCTTTCAAGAAGGAGCTAGATAGGTATCTTATGGATAGGGGAATCAAGGGATATGGGGACAAGGTATTGATAGTAGTTGATCAGCCATGATCTCAAAATGGTGGTGCAGGCTCGAAGGGCCAAATGGTCTACTTCTGCACCTATTGTCTATTGTCTATTGTTAAAAATAACGCAAAACAGAAATGATATTTTTTAAAAGGGAGGTAGTGTTCTTGGGTTCAATGTTCATTCAGGAATCGGATGGCAGAGGGGAAGAAACTGTTCTTGAATCACTGAGTGTGTGCCTTCGGGCTTCTGTACCTCCTTCCTGATTTTAGTAGTAATGAGAAGAGGGCATGTCCTGGGTGTTAGGGTCCTTGATAATGGACACTGCCTTTCCGAGGCACTGCTCCTTGAAGGTGTCTTGGTTACTATAGAGGCTAGTACCCAGTGTTGACTAATTTTACAACATTCTTTAGCTTCTTTCAATCCTGTGCAGTAGCTTCCCCACCCCATACCACACAATGATAAAGAATATCAGAATACTCTGCACAGTACATCTGGAGAAGTTTTTGAGTGTTTTAAATGACAAACCAAATCTCCTCAAATTCCTAATGAATTATAGCCACTGTCTTGCCTTCTTTATTGCTGCATCAATATGTTGAGACCAGGTTAGATCTTCAGGGATCTTGACAGTCAGGGACTTGAAATTGGTCACTCTCTCTCCACTTCTGATCCCTCTATGAGGATTGGTTTGTGTTCCCTCGTCTTTCCCTTCCTGAAGTCCACAATCAGCTCTTTGGTCTTACTGATATTGAGTGTAAAGTTGTGGTTATGACACCACTCAACTAGCTGGTATATTTTGCTCCTGTATGCCATCTCATCTCCACCAGGGATTCTCCCAGCAATGATGACCTCTTGCATATGGCTTTATTTAATCTATTAAGCGTGTTTTGAAAAGATGGGCTTTTATCATACATTCTGACAACTCTATTAGGCATCCTCCTTTCATAGTGTTCTACCTACAATGGCAGCAGCCTGGGGTTCATAGGTCCAGTCGGAAACGCCAGCTTCCATCCAAACTTCTATATGGCTAGGATTTCCATGCCAATGCTGTGATATGGAGCTCAGCAACTGAGCCCGATCATCCTGGGATTCACAGACTGCCTCTGTGCCTTCGCTACTTCCAACCTATTGGGTGATGGGAGATCCTAATTATTTCATTGGGGAAATGGGATGCTGGATTAGCATGATAAGGAACTACATATTTTTAACAAATTATTTTACTTAAGTTTAATGCTTCTGAAGCACTTTAATTTTGTTTTTAAACACAAGATTTTATGCAGATGCTGGAAATCTTGAGCAACGTAAACAAAATGTTGGAACTCAGCAAGTCAGGCAGCATCTGTGGAGGGGAATAAACAACGTTTCGGACCAAGATGGTTCATCAGGCTTATTCCCTCTATAGATGCTGCCTGACTTGCTGAGTTCCAACAGCATTTTGTGCGTGCTAACTTTGTTTTATGCTTTTATATATCATTTACTTCAGATTTAGTAATTTCAGGTATGTGTGCAAATCAAAACATATAAAAGCTAACAAAATCCTTGATGGCTGTGTGAGCGGACAAAACTTTCACTCGTTTAGAACTTCTTTGCTATATTGTATCCATATTGATAACTTAACCTTCTGCCAAAACCTCTCGGGGTGTTCTGAACTCTGGGCTTTGATGTTAAGGGCTCGAGGTCAGTGAGATATTGTCACCAGCTGAAAGGTGTGACCAGCAAATGTAATTGCCCCTTTGCACCAGATGAGCACAGGATCCACAGCTGTGACCTCAACCAGCAAGATCTAGCTCATTATTTAAACTTTTATCAGGAATGTTGATGTACTTTCCATAAAATTCACTATTGGAGGGAGATTGAAAATCTGGCTGAGTGGTGTCACAGCAACCACCTCTCACTCAATGTCAGCAAGACCAAGGAGCTGATTATCAACTTCAGGAGGAGGAAAGCAGTTCTCATCAGGGAGTCAGAGATGGAGAGGGTTATCAGCTTTAAATTCCTTGGTGTTATCATTTCAGAGCATCAACCCTGGGTCCAGCATGCAAGTGCCATCATGAAGTAAGCACAGCAGCACCTTTACTTTCTGAGCAGCTTGCGAAGATTCGGAATGACACTTAAAACTTTGACAAACTTCTATAGATGTGTGGTGGAGACTATATTGACAGCCTGCATCACAGCCTGGTATGGAAACCCCGAAGCCCTTGAACTTAAAATACTTCAAAAAGTACTGAATATGGCCCAGCCAATCACAGCTAAAGCCTCCCCACCATTGAGCACATCTGCATAGACCACTGTCATGGGGAAGCATCATCCATCATCAAGGAGCCCCACTGGACAGGCTATAATCTCTTCTCACTGCTGCCATCAGAAAGAAGGTCCAGGTGCCTCAGGACCCATACCATCAGGTTCAGGAACAGTTGTCACCCCTCAACCATAATTCTCTTGAACCAAACAGGATAAATACACTTGCTTCATTGCTGAACTGTTGCCACAACCAAAGGACTCACTTTCAAGGATTCTTCATCTCATGTTCTCAATATTTGGGATGTAATGTTAAAATTGTACAAGGCATTGGTAAGGCCAAATCTGGAGTATTGCGTACAGTTCTGGTCACTGAATTATAGGAAAGATGTCAACAAAATAGAGAGAGTACAGAGGGGATTTACTAGAATGTTACCTGGGTTTCAGCAGCTAAGTTACAGAGAAAGGTTGAACAAGTTAGGCCTTTATTCTTTGGTGCGTAGAAGGTTGAGGGGGGATTTGATAGAAGTATTTAAAATTATGAGGGGGATAGATAGAGTTGACATGGATAGGCTTTTTCCATTGAGAGTAGGGGAGATTCAAACAAGAGGACATGAGAATTAAGGAGCAAAAGTTTAGGGGTAACACGAGGGGGAATTTCTTTACTCAGAGAGTGGTAGATGTGTAGAACGAGCTTCCAGTAGGAGTGGTAGAGGCAGGTTTGATTTTGTCATTTAAAAAAAATTGGATAGGTATGTGGACAGGAAAGGAATGGAGGATTAGGGGCTGAGTGCAGGTAGGTGGGACTAGGTGAGAGTAAGCATTCGGCACGGACCAGAAGGGCCGAGATGGCCTGTTTCCGTGCTGTAATTGTTATATGGTTATATTTATTGCTTATTTATTTATTATTATTATATTTTTCTATATGTATTTGCAGTTTGTTGTCTTTTGCACATTGATTGTTTGTCCATCCTGTTGGGCGCAGTCTTTCATTGATTCTATTGTGTTTCCTGTATTTACTGTAAATTCCCACAAAAGAATGAATCTCAGGTCGTATATGGTGACATACATGCACTTTGATAATAAATTTACTTTGAACTTTGGTTATAATAAGAATAGGTTAAAATAGGAATTTAGGAATAGGTTATTAGCAATTTATAATTTGATAAAGAAATTTGTGAAGTCAACTATATAATTGCAAAGCCTACTATGTTCTAGTCCAGTCACTTTTTTGTGTCGACTTCATCTAAAATGGTTGATGCACAGACAAACCATGGCATAGCACATATGCAGTGTGTTTTCTTAATATAATCCTTTCTCAATTTCAGTTCCCTATAAATGTTGCTCTTCAATTGAAGCCAAGTTCATGGATGAAATAACTAGGAGACTTGGCATTTACTACTTTATATTTGCATGAGCCAGAAGTTATAAAACTGTACTCAGGAGTTGGATCTTAACAATGTTTGTAAAGTCTGTTTGGCGTTTGATCCTCTCAGGCAGTGCCCTTCTGTGATTAATAATAACAGCAGTCAGCATGACTGGATTTATTAGAATATTCATCGAAAAGCAGTGAAATGCAATGAAAACACCTTCCCCCCCACCACCCAATCTATGGAAAATATTGCTCTTAACATGCCTAATTGAGGGACCAGAGATGAAATAGCCTCCATGGAAAGGAAAATCAGCCATCTTACATAATATGGAACCAGTACATAGCTATCAGTTTTCCCATGCAGAAAATTATAACCCCTGAGTATAGTTTGTAATGAGAGAATAAGAGAACAATCCCGTCCCCACTCCTCTAGCACCATGAATCACACATTCCAGTCCACATTAACTGTTGAAAAGGAGCAGATTGTTTCACTCATAGTACTTTAAATACTTCTTTTATCAGTGAAATAATGAATTGCATCATTTTTCCACAAGCACCACTGCTATCATTTAGATTGAAGTGATTATCATAAAAGCTTGATATCTTATTTTGATTTATTTTGGCATGTACTGAACAGATGCCACATCCAATGTATTCTTATTATACAATTCTACTCACATATCTTAGACATCTTTGGGCTCACACAGAGATCCCAGCACAATATGTACTCACTTTACAATTCCTATTGTCACTTATTTGCTATAATTCTCACAAAATCTCTCTTGACTTGGACAATACTTTTTGTTTATATCAAATTATCACTTTTGACTTATTATAAAAGTGAAACATTGAATAACCCATATTTAAATGACTTTCCATGACTAAACAAAACAAATAATGAAATATATTGATTCCAGATTTTAATGAAGTAAAAAAGATTCTCAAGCTTACTATTAGTAAGAAATTCTGATTTTTTTAAAGTTTAATTTTAAAAGATTCCACAATTAGAAGGCAATCAAAGTTGACTGATTTTATATGCATCATGATTAGTTTAGTGGGAAAGACTGATTTTCAGCATCATGCTTCATAAACTAACACAAAACTGATTTGCACTGGATTTAACTCACACTAAAAGTGCTTGATATTTGCAACACACACAAAATGCTGGAGGAACTCAGCAGGCCACGTAGCATCTATGAAAAAAAGTACAGTCAGTGTTTGGGGCTGAGACCCTTCAGCAGTTTGGCATATTTAAGTTGTGTACAAAAGTTAAATAACTAAGTGGGTTGTATATATTTTGTTTATTAACTTATTGTTTATACGTAATCAGAAATTCTCTACTTAAAGAGCAAAACAAATACTAATTTGGTGAACAGGCATGATAGAGGGGGGATTATTAGGGCAGGAGTTTCTAGGAGTAATTTGGAAAATGCAGCATCATTTCATCCCAAACAATAGGAACCATTCTAAAGGGAGGATGAGGCAACTGTGGCTGACAAGGGAAGTCAATGACAGCATAAAAGCAAAGGAGAGGGCATACTAGCGTCTTGCTGAAGGGTATCAGCCTGAAACATCAACTTTACTTTTTTCTATAGATGCTACCTGGCCTGCTGAGATCCTCCAGCATTTTGAGAGTCAATGAATGTAGTCTATTTAGATTTTTAAAAGGCCTTTGACAAGGTGCAGCACATGAGGCTGCTGAGCAAGATAGGAGCCTGTGGTGTTACAGGGAAGGTACTAACTTGGATAGAAGATTAGTTAACATGCAGAAGGCAAAGATTGGGACCTTCTCTGGTTAGCTGGCTAGTGTGTTCTACCGGGGTCAGTGTTGGGTCCACTACTTTCAAAGTTATATGTAAATGGCCTGGATGACAGAGTTGATGACTTTGTGGCCAAGTTTGCAGATGATACAAAGATAGGTGAAGGTGCAGGTAGTGTTAGGCAAGCAAAGGTCTGCAGAAGGACTTAAACAGATTGGGAGAATGGGCAAAGAAATGGCAGATGGAATACAGTGTAGGGAAGTCTATGGTCATTCACTTAAGCAGAAGGAATAAAGGTGTAGATTATTTTCTAAATAGGGGGAAAATACTAAAATCAGGTACTAAAATACTAAAAAGGATTTGGGAGTCCTGGTGCAGGATTTCCCATAGGTTAACTTGCAGGTGGGCCAGTAGGAAGGAAGCTAAATGCAAGGTTAGCATTCATTTCGAGAAGACTAGAATATAAAAGCAAGGCTTTACCACTAGAGCTTGGAAGAATGAAGGAGGATCTCATTGAAAAATAGCAAATATTGAAAGCCCTATCTAGTGTAGATGTGGAGAGGATACTTGGATACTTTCAGTAGTGGAAGAGTCTATGACCAGAGGGCATAGCCTCAGAAAAGAAGGACTTACCTTTCAAACAGAGATGAGGAGGAATTTCAAACAACACACACAAAATGCTGGTGGAACACAGCAGGCCAGGCAGCATCTATAAGGAGAAGCACTGTCGACGTTTCGGGCCGAGACCCTTCGTCAGGACTAACTGAAAGGAAAGATAGTAAGAGATTTTAAAGTAGTGGGGGGAGTGGGAAATGCGAAATGATAGGAGAAGACCGGAGGGGGTGGGGTGAAGCTAAGAGCTGGAAAGGTGATTGGCGAAAGTGATACAGAGCTGGAGAAGGGAAAGGATCATGGGGCAGGAAGCCTCGGGAGAAAGGGGGAGGGGAAGCACCAGAGGGAGATGGAGAACAGGCAAACAACTAAATATGTCAGGGATGGGGTAAGAAGGGGAGGAGGGGCATCAACAGAAGTTAGAGAAGTCGATGTTCATGCCATCAGGTTGGAGGCTACCCAGCCAGTATATAAGGTGTTGTTTCTCCAACCTGAGTTTGGATTCATTTTGACAGTTGAGGAGGCCATGGATAGACATATCAGAATGGGAATGGGGCGTGGAATTAAAATGTGTGGCCACTGGGAGATCCTGCTTTCTCTGGTGGACCGAGTGTAGGTGTTCAGCGAAACAGTCTCCCAGTCTGCGTCGGGTCTCACCAATATATAAAAGGCCACACCGGGAGCACCGGACGCAGTATACCACACCAGCTGACTCACAGGTGAAGTGTCGCCTCACCTGGAAGGACTGTCTGGGGCCCTGAATGGTGGTGAGGGAGGAAGTGTAAAGGCAGGTGTAGCACTTGTTCTGCTTACAAGGATAAGTGCCAGGAGGGAGATCAGTGGGAAGGGATGGGGAGGGACAAGTGGACAAGGGAGTCGCATAGGGAGCAATCCCTGCAGAAAGCAGAAAGGGGGGGGAGGGAAAGATGTGCTTGGTAGTAAGATCCCGTTGGAGGTGGCGGAAGTTACAGACAATTATACGTTGGACCTAGAGGCTGGTGGGGTGGTAGGTGAGGACAAGGGGAACCCTATCCAGAGTGGGGTGGCGGGCGGATGGGGTGAGGGCAGATGTGCGGGAAATGGGAGAGATGTTTTTGAAAGCAGAGTTGATGGTGGAAGAAGGGAAGCCCCTTTGTTTAAAAAAGGAAGACATCTCCTTCGTCCTGGAATGAAAAGCCTCATCCTGAGAGCAGATGCGGCGGAGACGGAGGAATTGTGAGAAGGGGATAGCATTTTTGCAGGAGACAGGGTGGGAAGAGGAATAGTCCAGGTAGCTGTGAGAGTCTGTAGGCTTATAGTAGATATCAGTAGATAAGCCATCTCCAGAGAAGGAGACAGAAAGATCAAGAAAGGGGAGGGAGGTGTCGGAAATGGACCAGGTAAATTTGAGGACAGGGTGAAAGTTGGAGGCAAAGTTAATGAAGTCGACGAGCTCAGCATGCGTGCAGGAGGCAGCGCCAATGCAGTCATTGATGTAGCGAAGGGAAAAGAGTGGGACGGATACCTGTATAGACTTGGAACATGGACTGTTCCACAAAGCCAACAAAAAGGCAGGCATAACTGGGACCCATACGGGTGCCCATGGCTACACCCTTGGTTTGGAGGAAGTGGGAGGAGCCAAAGGAAAAATTATTGAAGTAAGAACTAATTCCGCGAGACGGAGGAGAGTGGTGGTAGTGGGGAATTGGTTAAGTCTGGAATCCAAAAAGAAGCGAAGAGCTTCGAGACCAACCGAGTGGGGGATGGAGATATATAGGGATTGGACGTCCATGGTGAAAATAAGGCGGTGGGGGCCAAGGAACTTAAAATCATTGAAAAAATTCAAAGCTTGAGAAGTGTCACGAACATAGGTGGGAAGAGATTGAACAAGGGGGGGATAAGAAAGTGTCAAGGTATGCAGAAATGAGTTCGGTGGGGCAGGAGCAAGCTGAGACAATAGGTCTACCTGGACAGGCAGGTTTGTGGATCTTGGGTAGGAGGTAGAAACGGGAAGTGTGAGGTGTGGGAACTATGAGTTTGGTGGCAGTGGATGGGAAATCCCCAGAGCTGATAAGGTTGGTGATGGTATAGGAGACAATGGCCGGGTGCTCCTTAGTGGGGTCATGATCAAGGGGTAAATAAGAGGAGGTATCAGAGAGTTGTCGTTGTGCTTCGGCCAGGTAGCGGTCAGTATGCCAGACAACAACAGCTCCCCCCTTATCAGCAGGTTTTATAGTGAGGTTGGGATTGGAGGAATTTCTTTTTTTTTTTTGTAATTTTTTTTATTGACGTTCATCATCAAACAAACTTTTCCATAAGATGTATTTCAGACATTGTACATATATATCATATAATCATATATATCACAAAGTCTCCACAAAGTATTTATCTGGGGTATACACTTATAGAAAAGAGTGGAAAGAAAAAATAAGCAAAAGGAAAGAACTATGTACAAGTAGGGAGTGATTTTTTTTTACAACAGATTCATTGATTTGTGAGAATAAAATCAGGCCTATGAGGCATTATGTAGTTAAACCATTTTTCCCAGTATGAATCAAATTGTTCCAGCTTATGGTTAACAGATGCTGTTATGTTCTCCATTTTGTAAATGTCCATTGTAATTTCCATCCATGTATTTAAAGTTGAGCTCTCCTGTGATAACCATTTCCTAGTAAGAGTCTTTTTACCAGCCACCAACAGTATATTCATTAAATATTTATTTCTTTTCAACCATTCTTGAGGTATATATCCAAAATATATGGTCTTACTCTCTAAGGGTATTTCACATTTAAAAATGTCTTGTATTGTGTATCCCCCCTCCAATAGTTTTTCATGACAGGGCAGTCCCAAAAAATATGATAATGATTTGCATTTTGATTTCCACAATTTCTCCAGCAAACAGGGAAGTTACTATCATAATGGGATTTCTGAGAGGGTGTAATAAAATATCTTATCAAGTTTTTCCATCCAAACTCCCTCCATTTCTGTGAACTGGTACACTTCCATTGATATCTCCATATTGTTGTCCATTCTTCCTCAGATATAATTATCCCTCCTTCCTTCTCCCATTTTGTTTTAATGTATGAAGTGGAATGTGTTTTAAGATTTGACAACCCCTTATACATGCTTGAAATGATTCTACTACCATTATCTGAATTATATGCTTTTCTAAAGAGCTCTATCAAGCATGTATTTGCCTTGGTTACATTTTTAAATGTCTTATTAACATATTGTCACATCTGTAAATACCAATAAAAATCTTGTTTTTCTAATAAGGAGGAATTTCTTTAGGTAGAGTGTGGTGAATCTGTGGAGGCCAAGTAATCAGGTATATTTAAAGCAGAGGTTGATAGGTTCTTGATTGGTAAAGGAAAATAAATCAGCCGTGATCAAATGGAAGAGCATCTTGATGGGCCAAAAGGCTTAATTCTGCTCCTAGTCTTATTAAACCCCACTGAAAATGAAGCTGACCATTTTTCGCGACTTTTAGTGTCACTTTGGAATTCAACTGATTGCTTATATAGGGCATGTTTGCACATATTACGTGATTTCTGGGCTATTGTGCATGAAATTAGTAGTTCTGTCTGGGAGTAGTTGGGTTTGAGCATTCTCTAAATTGGGACTATTGAGTCTATCACTTAAATTGGCCCTACTAAGATGCATTCAATGTTTAACCTTTATCCTTTGGTTACTTCTCCCCATTCCCCTACTGCCATCTACCTGTCTCTTGCCCTAGGAACTTACTGACCATTCCCCACATCATATCTCTATCCCATTTTCATCTAGCCAATCCCATTTTCCCAGTCCCTCTCAGTCCCAAACTTTGCCCCACCACCATCTGCACAGGATCATCAATTCCTGCCAATTCTCCAATACGTTGATCATCAGTAGAAGCCTAAATCATCATTCTGCTAGGCTTGAAAGCTCCATTAAGTCTTGACCCAGCCTGGTCCAAGGCTACATTTGGGCTAAGGGCCACTGATACTTGCTGCCCCCAACTCATTCTGATGTACTCAAATTTCTCTCTGGTACATAGCTTTCATAATAAGCTACAAGCTCATTCTCAACTTTGGCACACAACTGAAACAGTGAATTTGCACTACACAGCAGCCATGTGGTGTACCCATTGGCATGACTTTCTAAGCAATGGGTGTTTTAACAAACAAATTAATGTCCATAAGTTATTTTTACTTCCAAGAGAATTTCGACCAAAGGACCTGAGATGCCTCTGTTGATTGCTTCTTTGACAGGACAATCCAAAAGGTGACCTAATTTCCTTATAACCTGGTTTCGTTCTGCATTACAATATTTATCCAGCTTTCCTTTAGAAGGAAAAGTTGTCTCTGTCCCAATTACTTTCTGGGGTATTTGATTCCATACTCCAACAATCCTCCAGGCAAAGTAATTAAACTCCAATGGTCTTATTAGTTTAACTGATTGCTTTCAATTGAACAGCTCCTTGATAACTCCTCAACAGAGAAATTAGTCTTTTTGTTAAATCTGTCAAAAATCATGATTTATAACATCTATTAAGCCTCCCTTTGGCCTCCTCTAATCCTTAGAAAATAGTGCTAACATGTTTTTTTTTATGCTGTTGTGTTTCATTCATAAGCTGAGATGTCATGAAGCAGCCCTGAATACGCTGTCAGGAGCATGTAAAGGATTTCGTAGCAGGGATGGTGAAGGATGACATGGAAAGTTTTTGGTCAAGGACAATAATTGGTGTTGATGGTGTTTTTATCCTATCAACATTAACATATGAAAATAAGCTCATTGCTGTGGTAGGTTTCTCTGCAAACATTACTATATAATTCTGGATTGCTCTGAGACAGTGAAAGGTAGTATTTTAGATACATTTTCTTTGATTTCCCTTTCCGCAGTATTATCCTGACGCTTTTGTGCTGGAGGTTAATTTTTTATATTAATCCAGTGCATATGGAAGATTAAATATTGCCCAGATGTATTACTGCTTTATTTTTATGGTACATGATAGGATTTACAAGATTCAATGTCATTGGCCTTTTTTGCCTTTGAGCATTTTCTCCCTAAACTTGCATGCTTTATCTACCTGAACACATACCTTCAGCATGCAAGGAAAGGCAGATAACAGTACAAAGGAAAATACCTAACAGGTTCAGTTGTACATGACAGATACCTTTAATGCTTTGCACCTTAAGGTGTTCTTTAATAAATATTGATTGGATTTGTCTATTTTTAGGTGACTGAACGGAGTAAGAATACAGGATATCACCAGGACCCGCAGATATGTCAAGGTCAGAGAAAAATGAAGTATACTTATTTGCATTAAATGTACTGAACACCACATAATTCAAGATAAAGTACTTTTAGTCGAAAGAAAAGTGGAATAATTATTTTAGAATATATTTGTTCCTTATAATATTGAATAGCTTTCCTATGACAGCTGCATGACTAAAATGCTTTTACTGGTAATTTGTAATATTTCCATTATTTTTACCTAGATGCTGTATTCACTGAAATAGCGGGAAAAGAATGCTGGAAATACTCAACAAGCTGGGCCAGTTCTGTGGAGAGAGAAACAGAATTAATGCTTCAGATCAATAATTTTATTTTGTTTTAACCCCTCAAGTTGTTTCCCCTATGTGCTCTGTTTCTCACTGTACTGGTGCTGCCTGACCTTCTGAGTATTTCCAAAATTTTAAAATATTTGCCATTGAAAGATTTCCAGTGTTGATTTTGGTGTTTTATTGTATTCTAGTAAGATTATGTTAATACATCATGTCTGGGACTCAGGTGGTGCTGCACTTTTCCATGTCATTCCCATTGATAACTTAACATATTATAAATTAATTAGATATCACGCAGCCTTATAATAAATGCTGTTATCAAGTAAGTTACACTGTGAATGGGAAGGGAGCAATGTAAAGCATTACTTTTGTGTCAGATGCAGAATGATTGGGATTCCTGATGCATCAAGGATCAGAGGTTACAGTTTAGATGGCTTTTCATTTACAAAGTCGATAAAAATTCATAGGAAAGCAATGACATTTTAATAACCCCTTAGACTTTTCATTCCATATTACATTTGTGTTTATTTGTGTAAATAGGGTTTCTATTACCTTCCAATAAAGTTACTGAAAAAGCTTAGTAGATGACCCACAGAAATTTAAAATGTTTGAATCTCTGGAGAAAAGGGAAGTTGACCTGGCACTAATCTTGAGACAAGTTGCTAACTTAAATATATTTCATATTTTACAAAATTCAATAATACCACTTGCAAAACATCTGAATGACTCAATCTGCCATTACAAACGAAACATCGACAAATTATTCATTGCTACTGAACTTTTCCCAATTAATAAAGAAGCACAAGAATTAACATTTAGTGATCTCCCTTTTAAAGTAGTTCATAATGAATTTACTTATCTTGGGATTACAGTTACAAGGAAGTTTAAAGATCTCTTTCGTGAAAATTTTGCCAATCTTTCATATACTATTAAACAGAGTCTGTTACAATGGTCACCTCTTTCTATGTCTTTGGTAGGTTGTATTAATGTTGTTAAAATGTATGTTCTCCCTAAACTTTTATATTTATTTCAATCAATCCCAATTTTCATTCCTAAATCTTTTTTTGATTCCTTAGACTCTATTATTTTGTCATATCTGTGGAAGAATAAGCGCTCTAGAATTAATAAAGCTTATCTCCAAAAATCTAAAAAAGAGGGTGGCATGGCTTTACCTAACTTTCGTTTACATTATTGGGCAGCCAATATACGCTGTGCTACCTTTTGGTCCTTTTTCCATGGCCAACCCGAGTGCCCTAATTGGGTGGCAATGGAGTTGAGCTCCACTAAAGAATTATCTATCTCTGCACTTCTTGGCTCTGCACTCCCTAGTAGTTTGTCCAGATTAATAGTTAATCCTCTTGTTAGACACACTTTGCGTATATGGGCTCAGTTTAGGAAATTTTATGGTTTCCATGGTTTTTCCCTTTCTAGCCCTATTTTACATAATCACCTTTTTCTACCTACTACGTATGACTCAGCATTCCATGATTGGTATAGGAAGGGCATTAGACATTTTGAAGATCTTTTTATTGATAATCGCTTCGCTTCTTTTCAACAGCTCTCTGCTAAGTTCAATCTGCCCAATGCTCATTTTTTTAGATATCTCCAAATTAGACACTTTATTACTCCTTTAATTCCTAACTTCCCTGAAATGCCTGAGAAAAATGTTATGGACATATTTCTTTCTATTAATCCACTAGGTAAAGGTTTAATATCATTTATTCATGATAAATTAGCAGCCTTATGATGTGCCCCTGTCGATAAAATTAAAATGGCATGGGAGCACGATCTAAATACCTCCCTATCTGATGAGACTTGGGACTCGATTCTCAAATCGGTTAATTCAACCTCTCTTTGTGCTCGCCATTGCCTTTTACAGTTTAAGATTGTTCATAGAGCCTATATGTCTAAATCTAAATTATCTCAATTTTACCCTAACATCAGTCCACTTTGTGATAAATGTAAAAGGGGCGAGGCCTCTCTCATTCATATGTACTGGTTTTGTCCTACCTTGGAGAAATTTTGGAAAGATGTCTTCATAATGTTATCGTATATTCTGAATCACCACCTAGAATCTAACCCTTTAATTGCTTTGTTCGGTTTCTGGGGCGAGACAGATTTACGTCTGAGTTCGACTAAGTGTCGAATATTATCTTTTGCCTCTCTCCTGGCTAGACGTTTAATCCTCCTTAGATGGAGAGATGTTGCCCCGCCCACGCATGCTCAATGGCTTAACGATATTATGGCCTGCTTAGACCTTGAAAAAATTCATTATTCAGTTCTTAATTCGGATTTAAAGTTCCATAAGGTCTGGGGACCTTTCATTGAGTACTTTCATAACCTTCCTCTTAACTAAGGTTTTTTTTCGGTCCCTTGCTTTCAGCTCCTTTTTTTGTTGGTAGTAGGCATTAATATCTTCTGTTGCTAAGTGTATTTACAGTTTTGGGGGTTTGATTGTCCTGATTTATATTCCCTATACTGTGTTGTGGTTGGTCTGGAGTTTTTTTTGTTGCGGGGCTTGGGGAGGATACTAATTTTACATGTCCTCAATTTGGGTGCTTTCTCAATTATCTTTCTTTGTATCATATTATTATTGTATGTTTATTTTTGCACTGTATCAAAGTTCTTCATTTCGATCTGGGGTTTTTTTATCTGTAGCTATGTAGAAAATGTATAAAAAAACTAATTTTAAAAAAAAAATTATTCATTGCTACTAAGTGAAAAGGGGAAGCTTATCCTGTGTTGATGCCAAGAAGCAGGTTTGTCGTGTAGCTTATAAAATTTGAGAAGGCAAAGACACCAAGCCTACTATCTAACTTGCAGAAAAACAAATATTTCACTTACATATTCTGTGTAATGCAGAAAGGCAAATGCAATGTTAGCATTCTTTTCAAGGGGACTAGAACATAAAAGCAAGGATGTTATGTTGAGACTTTATAAAGCACTGGTGAGGCCTCACTTGGAGTATTGTGAGCAGCTTTGGACCATTTATATTAGAAAGGACACTCGAAAACTGGAGAAAGTTCAAAGCAGGTTCACGAAAATGATTCCAGGATTGAATGGTTTGTCATATGAAGGGCATTTCATGGCTCTGGGCCTGAATTCACTAGAATTCATAAGAATGAGAGGTGACCTAATTAAAACATATCCAATAGTGAAAGGCCTTGATAGATTAGTTGTGGAGAAGATGTTTCCTATGGTGGGAGCGTCTAACACCAGAGGACACAGCTTCAGACTAGAGGGGCATCCTTTTAGAATGAAGATGAGAAGGAATTTATTTAGCCAGAGAGTAGTGAATCTGTGGAATTCGTTACCACAGGCCAAGTCTTTATGTACATTTAAGGCAGAGGTTGATAGTTTATTGATTAGTCAGGGTATGAAGTGATATGGGGGGGGGGGGTGCAGGCAGGAGATTGGGGCTGAGAGGAATAATGGATCAGCCATGGTGAAATGGGGGAGCAGACTCAATGGGCCAAATGGTCTAATTATGCACTTATGTCTTAGAGTCTTACAGAAAAAGGCTCACAGTGCAATCTCATTGTTTCTCTAATTTTCTCTGTAATCTGTTCTCTCCATATTCCCATTAACTGCCCCAACTTGCATTAACCATAACCCACCCCAGCGTGAGAAAAAAAAGCAGCCAGAGTAAACCCGTGCATCATACGAACTCCAGACTAGCAGCACAGAAGGTCATATAGGTCAGGATTGAACATGGGAATATGGGGTGTTGTCCCTCTAATCTGTGTCTAGCCTCAATTTAGGAAAAGAGGAGGCCATGGGCAGATGTGTCAGTGTGGGAATGGGAATTGAAACTCAATTTGATGCCAACTGGGAATTACAGAATCCCTAGTACAGTGGACAGAGCAAAGGTGCTCGAAGAAGTGATCCCCCGATCTGCATCGGGCAAAGGTGACCACACTAGGGGCACATGATGGATTCAGGTGTGATGTATGACTCTCCTAGAAGGTCAGTAGAAGTCCCTGAATGTTGGCGAGGAAGGAGGTGCAGGGCCTGGTGTAACATTTAGCACAGCTGCGGCAATACATAGCTGGAGGGGGAATCAGTGAGGAGGGACAAGCAAACAGGAGAGTTGTGAAGAGAGCAATTCCTGTGGAAAAAGGAGAGGAGAGGGGATAGGAAGATGTGCCTAGTGATGGGGGGACACAAGTCCCACTAGTGATGGTGGAAGTTGTGCAGAATGATGTATTGGATGAGGACAAGCAGAACCCTATTCCTGTTATGTTGAGGGGAATGGAGTGAGGATGGGAAATAGAGGCCTGCATTGATAGCAGTAGAGGGGAAACCCTGTTTCCTAAAAAATGGATGTCCTGGAATGAAAAGTCTTATCATGAGAATAGATATGGTGGAGACAGAGAAACTGAGAGAAGAGAATAAGATCCTTGCAAATGATAGAGTGGGATCAGGTGTTCCTTGTGGTCTTGCTACCTGTTGGAGTGCCAAGTTCTAGTCTGCTCTATAGGTCTTGGAATAAAACAAGATTTTTACTTCAAATTCAGCAAGTCTCTAGCAGGATTATCCTCGGAAAATAATATTTCAGTGAATGTCCTACTCATTGCCAAATCTTGATCATTTGCAGGGGCTATGTATTAAATGAGTACACAAAATAGGGAGCTATTAATATCCACTATCTCCTTGTTTGTACGTCCTGATGGCTCAGCAAATGAAGCTTTATAAGCTCCCTTTAAACTCATTGAGGCCCTATTCCCATGTTCCTCATCTTTCATTACAACCCTCTTTCCAACAAAGAGGGTGTCAGATTATTGGAGCTTAACTGTAGCTGCTAAATTCACATTGCACGGAGTAGTAGGTTATTCTCCTAGCCATAACAGAACACTGCTATGCTCCTCCCAAAGCACAAGTGTGTCTTGAAAGAAACCAGCACACACTATTATATAAAGTAGCCTGCAGTTGTTTCCCATCGTCTGCTAGCTACAGTATACTGACAAGTTTGAGAACAGTGATACAGTAATAGACTCTGTATATCTCTAAGCAACAGGAGTCAAATTGCATTATAA
This sequence comes from Hemitrygon akajei, assembly GCF_048418815.1. NCBI lineage: Eukaryota > Metazoa > Chordata > Chondrichthyes > Myliobatiformes > Dasyatidae > Hemitrygon > Hemitrygon akajei. The sequence goes on from NC_133140.1 coordinate 56,795,704, forward strand.
AACTGCAAAGTATTTTTTAAATTTTGAAAAACTGGTTTGGCAAAACAGCCTGTCACTTCAGACAAATAATGACTAAAAAGCAATTCTGGAATGCATTGGCCCAGGATTGCTGTGAATATATTGCCCCTGAACAAAATGTAAATGGAGAAATCACTAGATACTTTTTGAATGTAGTCGGGACAAACACCAGAGAATTCATTGAGACATTTGTAATTAATGCTAATCAAATCTACATAGCAGACTTATATTGCTAGACGTTTTTATTGCCCCCTACATCTTACTAATATTCTGTCACCCTCTTCTCAAGTAACTATTTTGCTAGATAATTTAATAACTAACAGATACTGAGAGAATGTGAATGAGATTTATCTGTAAATTCACTTGTGAATAGTACATTGAATAAAAGACAAATCTCAAACTACACAAAACTGAAACCATATGCAGTTATTTTTTACTATTTTCAAGTATTTGTTTTTTAATCTAATTTATTAAAGGATTCCTATTCACAATTCAGATACGTACTTCAACATTAGTAGACTATTTTTGTATGTCTGTTGCAGGCTGTAGAGTCTTGATTCCCCTCTATATTGAGAGACAATCTTCCTCTTTATTTATGCATCTTAATAGCATCAAGAAAAACTATACAAATATAGTAGTGATGACAGCAAGTTAGAAAAGGTGTTTCTATTATAAATAATTATTTCAATCTAACCTTCCCCTACACTTCATTAAGTATATGTACCAAATTAGTTTACCCAATCTTTTCCACTTGAAGCTAGAATTAATCTCTAACTGTATTTTATTTTGTTTGGCAATGCTTAAATACTGAATGCAGGAGTGCATAGTGTAATTAAGATTAATGCTGACACATGAAAATTGCCTCATTTCCTTGTCATCTTCTCAAAACCAAAGACAGAAAGCTGTAGAAAGAAGAAATATCTAGTTGTCACTAACTGCTTAAACAAGAAAATTAACATGTTAACTGGCTCAGAGTTTGAATATCCTGCAGCAACATCCACTCAAAATATGTCCTATTTTTGCTAATTTCCACACCAGTTATGCCAATAAATTTTACCCCAAAGTATCTTGTGTGTTTTATTGGCTTATTTCAGTAATTAAAGCCATAGCAAACTCTCGTAATCAGTGTGAACAAGGATCCATAGTGCAGCTGTGAAAGAAAATGCAATTGTTTAAGCTTTTCAATAATTATTTTGCTGCTCTCTGAAGCCATTGAAACAGTTTAAAGATACATATACTAAATTAAGAATTTAATTTTAAAAATTGCTAATTCAATATAAAACTATATAAATTTGAACTATTCCTTCAGTGCCTGCTTTTGGTAGTTTAAATCTACCCCTGCAGAAAAACAGTGAAAATGCATAAATTTTAATTAATTTCTCATTTATATAAAAGAATGTTAAAGAAGTTCAGATATTTTGTGGAATTGGTACAAAAATATCAATGTAGTTCAGGCTTTACGTAAAACAATTTGAATTTCCTCAATCTTTTTGACTTAAGTTTTCAGAAACATCTCAGTCAAATTCACAGAATGCAGTCTCTTTTTAATGCAGAAGTGGGAGTTCTGTATTAAAGGCCTGGAACATAATGACTGAATACCAGAATTGTTGTACAATTATCCCAATGCATTAAATCTGACCTTAAGCCCCTCCTGGTGTTGTGCTCAAAGTTGTTATGGGGACTTTATCATTCCTCCAGCAAAAAGAGAATAGTTTGAAAGTTGCCTTTTTAACCTTCCCTGTCTTTTATGCTTTGCAGTGTCTAGCAATTTAGTTGTGTTTGTTGTTAGATAACATTTTAGTGAAACATATTTTAACTGACACTGTAGAAAATACCTTCTTTTCTAATCATGTCAGGAAAACACTGGATTTACCTATTAAAGTAAACTTTCAGATGACTACTTGAGTATTGAAATTGCCACAAGCTTCAGTTATTTATATGTTTTCAGTTAGAGTTTCTACTTCATTACGTAGAGCATCAAATCAAAACTTACCTTTTAGATATTAGTTTGACTGTTCATATTCTGCGTCAAATTCAAATTACAACATGCAAATTATACCACATACTTATTCTGTAATTAAGGGAAAATTGGTGTGTGCAGGAGCTCATGTTCCCACAAGTACAAATACAATAATAAAAAAAGAAATACAATTGGAAATTCTGAAGTTGGCCCACTTCTTCCCAGAATTCAGTGGTCCCAGATGACCTCATGTACTGCAGAAATGAAAAAGTATTGTGCTCTGTATAGCAGTAGAAATCTGTGTTTTCTTTCAATCCCTAGGAAATGGGGTATTTATTTTAATTGACCACAAACATGTACATTGTGCAGTTTTACATGGTATGCTATTAATGCCATTAATCTTGGGAATTTAGTTTTCCTCATCTTTGAGGCTTGAACCTGTCCACAAACACAGTCCTTTATTTATGACAGCAGCTCTTTATTTAGAGAATTTTTGAGAGTGATCTGGTTGGTGATCAAAAACTTCACATTCACAAGAATTAGGTGTAACAAATTAGAACTTTTGCTTGGTGCAGAAATCCCAAAACAGACATCAAATAATAAATCACATGTCATTTGTCCTGTTTCTGGAATTCTCATAACTTAAGTGCATTTTGCTATTAATATGTGCAAAAATTAAAGATACAAAAATGTGTTTGCAAGCACAAAGGCAACTTCATTACATAAAGAAAATAAAATGTACATACACAAAAACATGAACAAGATGGTCAACACCACTTACTGATTCAAGACTGGAAGTGGATTAAGGTAGCTCCTTCCTCACTTTGAAGTATTCTCAGCAAAAGCAAACATGCACAGATTTAGCTTTCATTTCATAGTTTTTGATGACAGTACATATAAGTGATATGTATGCAATGAATTAGTATTGTTTTAATGTGAAAATAATCCTGTACTGAAATTAGAGCAATTGGCTGTTTCGCTGATTTTCTTTTCACTGTTTTTGCTTGAAAGGTTGACTGCTTTCCACTGGCCCTGCTTTTTTTTTTTGCAATTGCAATAAATGGAGAGATTTCCATTGTAATGTAGGACAGTCTTATTCATACTTTAACATCTTACCTATACCATTTTTTGTCAACATAATCTCACACATTCTGCAGGTCCAAGACCTTGTTCAGCTTTTCATCTTTTACTACCCATCAGCAGAACATGGAGGGGCAGGGGGTGAAATTCAATTGGTAAGGCCATCCACAGAGCTGATAGGTCCTTCTTTGGGCTGGTTGGGCTCAAGTGATATCATTAGGGCTGAACTTCAATAGTTACGCAGCAATTCTGCTCACAGAGTGGTTTCTATGCCAAGTCCGAGTTTTAAAATAAAATGCACACCAAGGCCATAAGAATCCTAGAAATGTAAGACAGCTCTGAAGATTTCTTGCTGCCCATAAGTACTCTTCAGGTCCGTATAATAATAACTTGAGGCACGCTTCCTCTCTGCATCATCCTGTAGGTCATCAGTGAGAATCCACTCTGCTGCCCAATTCTAACAGCTGCTTCCCAACTAGGACCAAGAGATTTTGGTGGAAAAGTTGACCAGCTACATGTGAATGAGGCCCTGCAGTATTGAACATCACCATTGCCCAGGTACGTCAACAGTCCCCATCGGGAAATAACTTCACTGTCTGAGTCAGAATCGGATTTAATATCAGCAGCTGTACACTGCACTACATACTAACAGAAACTATAAATTACTGCTGAGCTGAGGCCTCCAATGGTCAGAGTTGACCATGGATGCTGTGTTCTATCTGTCTAGATATGTAAACCAGGGCAGTATGATATGGAGAACAAGCTGTTGCCCATGTAGCAAGCTCCACCTCATCATACAATTGATTAACCCAAAGGAACGGCAGAGATGGGGGTTCTTAATAATGGATACTGCCTTTTGAAAGTGTTCTTGATGCTGGGGAGGAGAGTGCCCCTGATGGAGCTGGCTGAGTTTACAACTTTCTGCAGCTTTTTTTGATCCTGTGCAGTGGTCCATTGACACCGGGTGGTCACACAACTAGTTAGAATGCTCTCCATGGTATATCGGTAGAAATTTGCAAGTGTCTCACTTAACAATTCCTTAGCAATATCCCCTCTAACTACTGCTATGATGTTTTAAAGAGAACTTTTGATATTTAAATATGCTGTTCCAAAGCTTTTTGAGATTCCACAGACCTTCCCCTAGAGTGGAAAATTGGACATATTAGTTCAGTATTTAACAATGATGAAATCAAAACCAAAGAGTTATAGATCAGTTTGCCTACTGTTTATAGTTGATTCTACAATTACATCAAAGTAAATTTATTATCGAAGTACATATATGTCACCATATACAACTCTGAGATTCATTCTCTTGCAGGCATACTCAATAAATCCATGTTAGAGTAATAATAGAATCAATGAAAGACCACGGCAACTTGGGCATTCAATCATTGTGCAAAAGGCAACAAAGTGTGCAAAAACAAAAAGAAAGGAACAGTAATAAATGAATAAGCAATGGATATCACAAACATGAGATGAAGAGTCCTAGAAAGTGAGCCTATAGGTTTTGGGAACATTTCAATGATGGGTCAAGTGAAGTTCTCCCCTTTGGTTAAAGAGCCTGATGGTTGAGGGGTAATAACTGTTCCTGAACCTAGTGCTGTGAGTCCTGAGGCTCCCATGCCTTCTTCCTGATGGCAGCAGTGAGAAAAGAGCATGACCTGGGTGGTGGACATCCCTGATGATGGATGTTGCTTTCGGACGGCAACACTTTGTGTAAATGTGCTCAGTGGTGGAGAGGGCTTTACCCGTGATGGACTGGGCCATATCCACTACTTTTTGTAGCATTTTCCATTCAAGAGCATTGGTGTTTCCCTACCAGGCTGTGATGTAGCCAGTCAATACTTTCTCCACTACGCATTTATAGAAGTTTATCAAAGTTTTAGATGTCAATGTCAGATCTTCACAAACTCCCAAGGAAGTAGAGGTGCAGTCATGTTTTCTTCATAATTGCACTTAAGTGCTGGGTCCAGGACAGGTGCTCTGAAATAATAACACAGAGGAATTTAAAGTTGCTGACCCTCTCCACTTCTGATCCTCCAATGACGACTGGCTCATGGACCTCTAGTTTCCTCCTCTTGAAGTTAGTAATCAGCACTTTACTCTTGCTGATATTGAGTGAGAGGTGGTTGTTATGGCACCACTCAGCCAGATTTTCAGTCTCCCTCCTGTGTGCTGATTTGTCACCACCTTGATTTGGCTTAGGACAGTGTTGTTGTCAGTAAACTTGAATATGGTATTGGAGCTGTGCTTAGCCACACAGTCATAAGTGTAAAGTGAATAGAAAAGGGAGCTAAGCACACAGCTTCATGGTGCACTTGTGCAGATGGAGATTGTGGAGGATATGTTGCCAATCTGAACTGTCTGGGGTCTGCAAGTAAGGAGATAGAGGATCCAATTGAACAACTAGGTAACTAGACCAAGGTTTCGAAGTTTACTGATTAGTTTTGAGAGGGTGATGTTATTGGATGAAGAGCTGTAGTTGATAAAGAGCATCTTGATGTATGCATCTTTGCTGTCCAGAGTTAAGTGAAGAGCCAATGAAATGGCATCTGCTGTGGTCCTGTTGCTCCAATAGGCAAAATGGAGTGGATCCAAATCGCTTCTCAAGCAGAAGTTGATGTGTTTCATCACCAACCTCTCAAAACACTTCATCGCTGTGGATGTAAGTACCACTGGATGATAGTCATTGAGGCAGATTAACATATTCTTCTTAGGCACTGGTATAAATGAAGCCTCAAATGTCCTCTTTCTTTAAGGATCATGATTTCCCTTCTGCTATCATCAATGATGCCCTCACCCGCATCTCCTCCATTTCCCACAGTTCGGTCCTCACCCCATCCTCTCATCACCCCAACAGGGACCGAGTTCCCCTTATCCTCACCTACCACCCCACCGGCCTCCAGATCCAGCATATTATCCTCCGCAACTTCCTCCACCTTCAACAGGACCCCACCACTAAGGACATCTTTCCCTCTCTACCCCTCTCCGCTTTCCACAGGGACCATTCCCTCTGCGACTGCCTGGTCCACATGTCCCTCCCCACAGATCTCCCACCTGGCACTTACCCTGCAAGCGTAAGTGCTACACTTGTCCCTACACCTCCTCTCTTACCACCGTTCAGGGTCCAAAACAGTCCTTCCAGGTGAGGCACACTTCACTTGTGAGTCTGTTGGGGTCATCTATTGCATCCGGTGCTCCCGGTGTGGTCTCCTCTACATCGGCAAGACCCGACGCAGATTGGGGGACTGCTTCGTCGAGCACCTACGCTCCGCCACAACAGACAGGATCTCCCGGATGCCACTCACTTCAACTCTCCTTCACATTCACATTCGGATATGTCCATACATGGCCTCCTCTGCTGCCATGATGAGGCCAAACTCAGGTTGGAGGAGCAACACCTCATATACCGTCTGGGTAGTCTTCAGCCCCTTGGCATGAACATGGAATTCTCCAACTTCCGGTAATTCCCTCCTTCTTCCTTCCCCCATCCCAGTTTCACTCTGCCTCCTCTTCCAGCTGCCTATCACCTCTCTCATGATTCTGCCTTCTTCTACTACCCATAGTGCTTTCCCCTTACATTCCTTCTTCACCTCTCCGGCCTATCCCCTCCCCCACCCCTTGATCTCCTCTTATTGTTTTTCACCTGGCACCTACCAGCCTTCTCCTTCCCACCCTCCTCCCACCTTCTTTATGGGGCCCCTGCCCCCTCCTTCTTCAGTCCTGACGAAGGGTCTCAGCTCGAAACATTAACTGTTCATTTCCACGGATGCTGCCCGACCTGCTGAGTTCCTCCAGCGTGTTGTACGCATTGCTTTGACCAAAGCATCTGCAGTGTACTTTGTGTTTGTGATAACTGAAGCCTGCTTGACACAAGTGGATACCTCAAACTGCCAAAGCAAGGGGTTAAAGATCTCAGTGAACACTCCAGCTAGCAGATCAGCACAGGTCTTTAGTCTTTGGCCAGGTACCCCCTCTGGGCCGGATGCTTTTCATGGGTTCACCCTCCTGAAGGCTGCCTGCACATTGGCCTCAGAGACTGAAATCACAGGATCATCAGGGGCTGTGGGAGTGCGTGATGGTTCCTCCATGTTTTGACCATCAAAGCGAGCATAGAAGGCATGGAGTTCATCTGGAAACAAAGCCCTTTTGTTGTCCTTGTTGCTTGATTTAACTCTATATGAGGTGATATCACTCAAATCCTGCCAAAATTTTCAAGTGTCCTTTGTTGATTCACGTTTACTTTGGATTGATACTTTGCCCGTGAAATGCCTTGCCGGAGATCATATCCTGGACCTCTTGTAACTTTCTCGGTCACCAGGCTAGAATGCCTTGATCTGACCCTCAGCAGACTGCTGAGCCCATTGTTCATCCAGGGCTTCTGGTTGGGTAAGACTGAATGACTTTGTGGAGCACACTTGTCTGCAACTGTTTTAATAAAGTCATTCGTCATTGTCAGCAAAGCGGAGATGTTATTTCTGATCCGCACTGACTGTGGTCTCCCAGTGAGGAAGTCAGGGCTCAGGTTGCAGAGGGAGGTACAGAGGCTCAGGTTTTGGAGCTTTTTGATTAGAACTGTGTTGAATGCTGAGCTGTAGTCAATAGACAGCTGCCTGACAGAAATATGTAATCCATGACCGATTAAAGAGCCAGTGATATTGCGTAAGCTATAGGCCTATTATGATGATAGGCAAATTGCAGCAGGTCCAGGTCCTTACTTAGGCAGGAGTTGATTCTAGTCATGACCAACCTCTCAAAGCACTTCATCACAGTAGATGTGAGTGAAACTGGTCGATAGTCATTGAGGCAGTTCACCCTGCTCTTCTTGGGCACGCATATAATTTTTGCCCTTTTGAAGCAAGTGGGAATCTCCAAATTTAGCAGAGAGAGATTGAAGATGGCCTTGAACACTCCTGTCAGTTGGCTAGCACAAGTTTTAAGAGCCCCACCAAGTACACCATCAAGACCTGACGGCTTGCGTGGGTTCACCCCTTGAAAGATGTTCTGGCATTGGCCTCCAAGACAGAGATCACAGGGTCACTTGATTCTGCACGGTTGACATAGATGTAGTTTTATTCTACCTTTCAAAGTGTGCATAAAAGGCATTGAGCTCATCTGGGAGTGAAGCATCACTGCCATTCGTGATGTTGGGTTTCACCTTGTCGGAAGAAATGGCTTGCAAATTCTGCCGCAGCTGACGTGCATCTGACTCCGTCTCTAGCATCAGTCGGAATTGTTTTTTCACTCTTAAGTTAGTCTTCTTTAGGTCATACCTGAAATTCTTATATAGTCCTGGATCACTGGTATTGAATGCCACAGATCTAGACCTCAACAGATTACAAATCTCTTAGTTTATCCACAGCATTGATTTGGGTATGTCCAGTATGTTCTTGAAAGGACACTCATCCACAGAGGTTTCAATGAAGTAAGTGACAACTGTGGCGTACTTACTCAGACTCGAAGATGAATCCCGAATATTGTCCAGTCCACTGACTCAAAGCAATTCTGTAAGTGCTCCTCCAGCTCCTCGGACCATACCTACCTGGTCTTCACCACTGGTTCTGCGGTCTTTAGTCTCTGCCTGTATGCTGGGAGTAGAGGTGATCGGACTTTCTAAAGTGTGGGTGTGGAATGGCACAGTAAATGTTCTTGGTGGTGTAACAGTGGTCAAGCGTGTTGGCTCCTCTGATTCCATGGGTGATGTGTGACTGGTAGTTGTTCAGGCACTTCTGCAAGCTGGCCTGGGTGAAATGCCCCACCATGATAGGGAGGGAATCAGGGTGCACTGTTTCATACCTGCCTGCTGATTGTGGAGTTTAGCCCCTCCAAGCCTGCTTGATGCTAGTCTGAGGTGGAATGGGAATCACTACCAGGATAATAGCGGAAAACTTCCTCAGCAGATAAAAAGGATGACATTAGACCACTAGATGTTCCGTGTCAGGGGAGCAGAACTGAGACAAAACTACCATGTCTGTGCACCACGATGAGTTAGTTATAAATCATATTCCACCTCCTCTGCCTTTAAAAGACTGAGCTGTCCTCCCTCTTTGATGATTGGTGAAGCTATCGAGCTGCAGCGTTGCATCTGAAATGGCTGGAATAGCCAGCCTTAAGCCCTAACAGCCCTTGTATTGAACTGGCCTTGAATTAATCTTGGCAGCTTCTACAATATTCCATCGCCAGATGTTTCTTCACCTTCAGTGTTCTTAAAGGACCGTTTCCTTAATGACTCTGATCCAATCCTATCCCTAGCAACCACTTCCTAGCTTAAGGACTTTTCATGCAGCTGCAGGAAATGTTAAACCCGTCCTTATAACTTCTTCTCTTCCATACTCCAGGAACCCTAACTTCACACTACTAAGTACATTTATGATCAAACAATGTAGACCATGGGATCTGCTTTCTCATAGGCAGCCACCGAACAAAGAAACACAGAATCCATGAGAAAACCCACACCAAGAAGACTACCAAGCATACAATGTGCGAAAAAAGAACAAATCATGCAAACAATAAATAAAAATAAACAAATAACACACAGAACATGAACCACAGCTTCTGGCTTCAAGGGTCTGACGGCTGCAGGCCTCAGCTGCAGAGTCAGTTCAGCGCTGAGGCAAGTAAAGTTCGTGGAGTACTGAGCTGGACATCGGTTCACCTTTCACCCCTGACCTCGACCCCTTAATGTCTTTAATCTGGCTCGGTGCTTAAATCAGCTAAACATCAGTTCTTTGTTTTTCACTCCCGAGCCTGGGCCCTGCCATTTCCATCCGACCCAAAGTTTCAGTCCAGCCCCACCCACTCCAGCAACGGCTGCCGTGGCCTCACCTTCATTCTCGAAGATCCAGTTCATGGAATCCTTCAGGATACCACAAAAATGCCAGGTCGTACAGACAGTTCGAAAGCACAATTCCCAGAGAGAAATTATGTACTGTAGATTGCAGTGATTATAGTCCAGGAGAAGTATATTTGATAGAATAGTTAGTGCAGGTTGGGTGACTGCTTTACAGTCTGCAGGGATGAGCCTGCCCTGCCTATTGGCTGCCAAGTTTTATTACAACTCTGACCTGTCTGTGACCTCCTGTGATGTCATAATAAGCTTGAAAATTCATACTTCATCTTTCGTAATAAATAGGAGCAGAGGTGTTATTTTAGTTCAAGCCATCCCTGGCATTCAATGTGACCATGACTTATCTGTGCTGGCTTCCTATAGCCCTCAATTCCCTGATATTTTTTGAATTTATTCCTCCTTAAGTGCTTCAAATGATCTAGCTTCCACAAGGCTGTTGGTTAGCAAATTGCCAAAATTCACAACCCTCTTGAAAAAAAGGCTCCATGCACCTCCACTTTAAATGACCATCCTCTTGTAACTACGTCCCTTCATTCTCCCACTAGTAAAAACATTGCATTGTCTATCCTGTCATGTTCCATCAAGCCCTTACTTGTCTCAATATCACCTCTCATTCTTCTGAACTTCAAAGAACATACACTCAACTTACTAAGTCTCTCTCGGGTTCGGGTACATTCTTCCAAATTTGATACTAAATTCTCCAAATACAGAAGATTGGTTTTCTCAATCTCTTATCGGAACCAGCCACTTCTGCTACAAATCATCTATCTGTGATATTGATATGGTTTATGTTAGCATAACCTGACTTTTAGGCATTTTCTACAGCTCTGCATTTTGCAACTTTAATATTACTTTGTTTGTATTCCCATTCCCTAACTGCTCTCATTTCCTTAGTTGGCTTTCTTTCTGCCTCTCTGTATTGCTCCATTACACCACTGATCAAATGATCCCTGATTTCATCTGCTACTTAAAATTAGTTTTTTTTATACTTTATTTTCCAGTTTAATGAGAAATAATAACTTTATTTCTAATTCCAGAGATGCTGTCTAAACTGTTCAGTATTTCCAGCATTTTCAGTTTCTATATCTGAATGGGATATGTGACTTTTTACCCTCCACAAATTAAGAGTTAATATGCAAAACGTACTCACCTTTCAATGGATTATCAACTTAGTGTCAAAACTTTGCCCCTGTGATTTTAATGGCAGTGTTCGTAAAATTCAAGGAATGTCAAGGTTTGTTCTGTGTTGTGAAGGAAAGCATGTGAATAGATGTATTATTGGTGAGTGATGATTCCAACATTTCTTAGCCTCCACAGAAGAGCTTTTCTTTTAGAAATTCAATGGGCCTTTAGCTGCAGAACTGTTTCAGATATGTGCCATGTGTTTTGGTGGTGGGTGGAGAAAGCTTCTCTCATCTAGAGTTGGAGTATTTGCTTTACCAACATTGATACTAACGTTATTAAAACTCCTGCTCAATAATGCACAGCTCAATTCTACTTGCAGTTCATTACTGTAAGTGAATAGTTAAAGGATGTGTGTGGGCTACCTACTGTGAAAGAACCATACAGTGAATTGGTGATTTTCATCAAAGATCTCTTTATATGCAGTATTCAGTATTTACACACAATGTTCAATAAGATGTTAGTGCTATGTTGAGCAATTTCCAGGGAATAGAAAAGCCCATAACAGCAGTTTTAGGTTAGTATTGCTTTAAATACCAGCTATAAAAATAGCAATGAAATGACTCCAAGCAATGAAAACCCCAACTGAGGGAAAACTCTTCTTATTAAGACAGCTATTATTGGGGCATTTTAAAATCACATCAGAGTAAGGAACCCAAGAGTTTTAATAACTTAAGCCAATTCAACTTGAACTTTGTAAAGCCAGCTATGACTCTCAAATTTGCCACAAAATTGACCTTGAGATAGGTAATTATATTTACTTCTTTATAATGGCAAATTTGAGGTTGCAGGGTACTGGCAACAGTTCAGGGTTTGTAGATGGAAATAAAATTTAAACACTGCATATTTTGTGTTAAATGTGAAGCAATTGCAAGTTAAGCCAAGTTGGCTAAATCGAATGTAGGCAATTAATACAAAAGCATGCTGCAACTGGTGCAAAATTAGAAAAACTTGTGTCATTTTAACTGCTTTAAAGGTACTCTTGAATAGACCCATCCACTGTGTAATTAACCCCTAACATTTTGCTGACTTTTGATCATCAATAAGACTTTCCTGGGCAAACTCTAGTCATGATTTCATGGAGTTATCAGAACAAGACACAACTATATATTGTTTAAATACAAGCTTAAAAGCTTATTGTTAATGTAGCTTGATGCATTGCTGCAGAATCAGCAATGATTAATTCTGCATGGAATATCACTCATTAAACTTGTGAAAATGTTAGAAGCAAAATGACAAAACCATGATTACTTTGAAAGCTAAATTTACTGAGGTGGGGCAGCATTACACAAAAAGGTGTAAAGGCAACAGATTGGTATTTTGCTAGAAGTATCTTTGGCTAACTAGAAATGATAATAAATATAACTACATTTTTTATGTGTGCCTCAGCTTATGTTGTGAACATATTTTAATACTAAATATATTTTATTGCATTTTTACATGGCATAAAACCACCACCTCAATTTGTAGTAAATTTACTTTTTAAAAAGATTTGCCATAAAAGCCAGTTGCAAATATATTTTTGGAAAGTTTTAAAGATTATTATCAAACACTATAAAGACCTATAGAGCTGTAAAGTAATTAACAAATTCACTGTCAATACCAGCAGATCTGATTACTTTTGCATGGCAAAGTGATGAGTACAGGTTTTCTAGAATGAATGGACCCTTACAGCATTTGGATGAATCAATAAACAATCATTCATATTTTTCCTTCCTTTTAACACTGAAACCTTTATTTCACATGGAATCTGCTGGAGTAGACTGGAACCCAAAGGTAGAAATGAGGAATGCATTGCAAGACTTAAATATTTCTATTCACTGTGAGTTTGACAGCTTGGAATTTGGTGCTATTTCTACACTAATCTGAGAGTCTGCACAAACTCCTTTGTTTTGAGTTCCATATCAATGATATCACATTATAATTATAACCTTTATATTTACATCACTCTGATGCATACTTCTGGTTGCTGACCTTAATTTCCACAGCAAGCTGAAGTAGTAGCCGTGGTGTGTACTGAAAGGTTTCACAGTTAAACTGAATGCCACTGTGATTAACAAAAGTTTGATTAATGAAAGTTTTAACAGTTAGACTTGAAATGACACTCAAGATACTGTGCTATTTTTCACAGTAGAGCCAAAGTTTAGTTGGCGGAAGTGTCTGCTGGCACCTTAGCATTACAGTTAATCAGCCAAGCAATACCATAGCTACCTTAAACATTTAGTAAATACACTTGTGGTTTTGTTTTAAATTTGAATACTAAGGTAAATACATATTCCAATCCTTTCATTCCATTAGTTTTCATCACAAATAGACTGTTAATCGGAAGTTTTAACATTTTGTTAAAAAAATTGTTCATTTAATTTTTGCTTTTTTTGTTCAAAATCTTAACAAATGCGTGTTTTGTTCACAGATGATTATTTGTACAAACAAAAATTTCCAATATATTACATATATGTGCATCACTGAGCCTAGCCAAAAAGGCCAAACACTATAGGACATTCCATTCCTTGAAGTAAATTTCAAAAACACATTTTGTGACATAGGGCACTACAGCACAGAAACTGGCTCTTCAGTCCATCTAGTCTGTGCTGAACTTTTATTCTGTCTTGTCCTATCAACCTGCACCTGGACCACAGCCCTCCATAACCCTCAATTATCACATTTTGACTTAATTGGCCAATTATGAGCAAAGACTTCAGTAGCAAAGTAACTTCCTCAGGAAATGCACCTTGAAATTTTACGAATGAATAGTGAATGGAGCAGATTTAAACTTGAAATAAATTTTTCAGTTGCTTGTGCCCAACACAGAAAAGGTGGTTTTCATAGATTGAAGGTCCTGGACTTTTTCACAACTGCAAGGATTTATAAAATATATTACCCATTTATCTGAAGTAAGCCTATAATTTGTAACTAATCTAGCATGTTGTTAAAAGCAGTAATATCCTAACTGTGATGTGAATATGAATGGAGCCTGACCTTATTACACTTGTTGAGATAGGGCATGCCCATGGATGGAGCAGTGTGCAGTAAGACTGTCAGGAAGGACAGGCAGATGATAGGGCAAAATTGCAGTCAGTGAGATGAGTTGCAGTCTAACACAAGGACAAAATCTAAAAAGGCGACAAATGCAGGACTAAAGTTATTATATTCTGAATGCACGCAGTATAAAGAATGAGTTAGATGATCTTGTAGCGCAATCAGAGATTGGTAGGTGTGAAGTTGTGTGCATCACTGAACCATGGCTGAAAGAGCATAGTTGGGAAATTTAACATCCAAGGATACACATTATATCAAAAGGGCAGTCAGGTAGGGAGAATGGGTAGGATGACTGTATTGGTTAAAAAAAAAGAAATCAAATCCTTAGAAAGAGGTGACATATGTTCAGAAGATGGAGAATGCTTGTGAGTAGAGTTAAGAAACCGCAAGTGTAAAAAGACTCTGATGGGAGTCATATACAGGCCTCCGAATGATAGCCAGGATGTGAGCTACAAATTACAAAGGGATATTAAAAAATACATGTCGGAAAGGCACTACTACAGTAGTCATAGAAGATTTCAATATGCAGATAGATTGCAAAAGTCAGGTTGGTGCTGGATTCCAAGAGACAGAATGCTGGCTTTTTAAGAGCACCTTGTGGTTAAGCCCACTAGTGGAAAAGCTATGCGGGGTTGGGTGTTGTAATGAACCTGATTTGATCAGTGAGCTTAAGGTAAAGGAACCCTTAGGAGACAGTGATCATCATTTCATAGAATTCACCCTGCAATTTGAGAGGGAAAAGCTGAAGTCAGATGTATCAGTATTACAGTGGAGGAAAGGGAATTACAGAGGCGTGAGAGAGGAGCTGGCCAAAACTGATTGGAAGGGGACACAAGCAGGGGTGACGGCACAGCAACAATGGCTGGAGTTTCTGGGAGCAATTCAGAAGTGGCAGGATGACACAACCATGGCTGACAAGGGAAGTCAAAGACAACATAAGAGCAAAAGAGAGAGCATGTAATAAAATAAAAATTAGTGGGAAGTTAGAGGACTGGGAAGCTTTTAAAAACCAACAGAAGGCAACTAAAAAAGCCATAAGAAAATAAAAGATTATATATAAAGGTAAGCTAGCCAAAGAGGATACCAATTTTCATATATATAAAAAAGAGTAAAAGAGAGGCAGTATTAGATATCAGACCACTGGAGAATTATACTGGAGAGGTAGTAATGGGGGGGGGGGGGGGGGGAGGAACAATAGCAGATGAAATTAGTAAGTATTTTGCATCAGTCTTCACTGTGGAGGACACTGGCTATATGCCTGAAGTTTGATTATATCAGGGGGTAGAAGTGAGTGCAATTGCTATGACTAGGAAGAAACTGCTTGGGGAGCTGAAAGGTGTGAAGGTGGAAAAGCCATGTGTACCAGATGGACTACACCCCAGGGTACTGAAAGAGGTGGCTGGGGAAATTGCAAGAATTGCTAGATTCTGGCATGGAAAATTGCAAATGTCATTCTTCAAGAGGGATGAAGGCTGACTGATAGGAGGCAAAGAGTGGGAATACAGGGAGCCTTTTTTGGTTGGTTGCCTGTGACTAGTAGTGTTCGATAGGGGTCAGTGTTGGGATGACTGCTTTTTACGTTATATGTCAATGATTTGGATGATGGGATTAAGGGCTTTGTAGCCAAGTTTGCAGACGATATGAAGATAGGTGGAGGGGCAGGTAGTGTTGAGGAAGTAGTGAGGTGGAATTGGTGGTGAGGAAGGCAAGTGCAATATTCATTATGAAAGGACTAGAGTATAAAAGCAAGGATGTAATGCTGAGGCTTTAAAAGGCACTGGTGACTACTCACTTGGAGTATTGTGAGCAATTTTGGGCCCCTTATCTACGAAAAGATGTGCTGACATTGCAGCAGGTTTGAAGGAGGTTCATGAAAATGATTCCAGGATTGAACGGCATGTCATATAAGGAGTATTCAGTCGCACTGGGATTCAAAAGAATGATGGGGCAATTTCGTTGAAACCTAATAATTGAAAGGCATAAATAGAGCAGATGTGAAGAGGATAATTCCTATAGTGGGAGAGTCTAGGACAGAAGACACAGCCTCAGAATAGAGGGACATCAATTTACAGTGGAGATGAGGAGGAATTTCTTGTGTGAGGTGGTGGTGAATCTGTGGAATTCATTGCCATGGGCAGCAGTGGAGACTAGCTCATTGGGTGTACAGTCGGCCCTCCATATCCGTGGATTCCGCATGTGCGGAATCAACCAACCGCGGATCGGGAAAACCCGGAAGTTCTCTCTCCAGCACTCATTATTCGAGCATGTACAGACTATTTTTTCTTGTCATTATTCCCTAAACAATACAGTATAACAACTATTTACATAGCATTTACATTGTATTAGGCATTATAAATAATCTAGAAATGACTTAAAAGTACAGGCAGTCCCCAGGTTATGAATGAGTTCCGTTCGTGAGTCTGCCTTTAAGTCGGATTTGAAGTCGGAACAGGTAGATCCAGTATTATTTAGCGTCAGTTAGTCAAACGTTTTTCTTAGTATGTAGTACATATTTTACCTTTCTATGCATATAAAACACAAGAAACATATGTATTTCAATAATTAAACTACTGCGTTGCTTAGTAATAATTGTAACTTTTATCAGGGCAGGGCATTTCACATGCTCCATTAAAATTGTTCCGATCATTGACCAACTGTAGCCTAACACTTTTCCAATGACCGATGGCATTTCACCTCTTTCCAGTCATTTTATTACTTCCACCTTATTTTCAATCGCGATCGTGATTATTTTCATGATCAGAAACACTGCAGATTCAGAGCTGCACAGCCGGGTCCTGACGTCTACTGCACTGAGACATGTTAAATAAGGTCCGGGGTTCCACTGGGTCCTAAAGACCACCGCACTGAGACAGGTTAAATAAGGGACTTGAGCATCCGCGTTTTTTTTGGTATCCGCGGAGGGGTCTCGGAACCAATCCCCCGCGGATAAGGAGGGCCGACTGTATTTAAGGCAGAGATTGATAGGTTCCTGATTAGTCAGGGAGAAGGCAGGAGAATGGATTTGAAGAGGGAAAACAGATCAGCCATGATGAAATGGTGGAGCAGAGTCAATGGGCTGAATAGCCTAATTCTGCTCCTGTACTTCATGGTCTTCTGATCTCATCACACCGGCATTGGTTTTGCACCCAGTATTTGTAAGAAGCCCTATTCCAGTCATTAGTATGTTGTTGGTAGTGTGGTTGATTTGCTTTTTGATGTAAATTATTAAGGTGAACAATATTTTCAGCAAGTTCCTCAAATATTTAGGACAAGAAACATTCATATTAACATCTAAATTCCAGTGTGTAGTCTTGGAACTAAGCAAAATTGCCTTATATGTCCTCCAGTTGCTGCTTTAATTGAGATGAAATATCCAAGAATGTTGCTGCAATCATTGCATAACCATTCCTTACTCGGTGAAAAGTTATTGCCTTTGCAAAAAGGACCAGTATTAACTAACAATTATTTTTGAGATCCAATTTTAATACTCATGTTGAGATTCATCATGAATTTTTCTAAACCATGAAAATAATAACAAGCTTACAAGTTAGAATATGTTAAAGTGTTGTGTTATCATGTGTATACTTGTTAAAAGCTCCCACTACCTATAAAGTGCTCCAAATGGTCAGTGTCTCTAACGGCCTCTGTCAACCAAGTCCAACTCTTGGCCTTCACGTGGGGCTTAGCTACTAGGCCCGGCAGAACTGTTTCTTCTGACAAGAGGAAGGACAAAGGCTACTGGCACCTCAAAACCAGTTACTTTGGGCAGGCAAGGCTCGCCAGCCAATGGTCAGCCAGCCTAGGAGAAGGATAACTCTGATTTTAAACCTCTGCTGCCTTGCAGCAATACCCACCCGTGGGAAAGGCTTTGGGAGTAAACCCCGAGGAAGAAATCCAGAGCGGGTGTCCTAAGGAAGTTTGATGTTGTTTACAACTTCACTCTGGCAACCTCAGCGACGACACTATCACTTGCCCTTCCCTTGGACTACAGTGACGTGGAGAGGGGGAACCCGTTTCATGGGCAACAGCCAATTCTTCAAATCTTCCTGGCCAGGCTTGCGTCCTGGAGAGGACACAGTCCACCAGAGGCACAAACCCATGATCCCCTGGGATCAATAGCTGCCTACTAGTTGGAATTACAATCATATATAAATATGTAATCATTAATAATGTAAGGTGAATATACAGGTAAATGCATTGTAGAGAGATAAATGTAGAAAATGGTAACCAGTGAAATCCATTTTCTTTTCTTGAATTTCATCACTTTTACTAATTATTTCACATTCTTTTTGCTTTTCTATAATGCAGAATGACTGATGCCTTTTCATTACCTTAACCATGCAGCTCTGCTGCTGAAAACAAGTGGTAGCAGAACTTCTGTTCTCCCAAGTTCCATCCAGATCCCTCTGGGTGTTGCTTGTTGGTTTACAGAGAAGGTTCACATCCTCATGATGTGGGTCTTGGTTTTCCTGGTATTACCACCCTGATGTTTTCTTAGGATATTATTACTGAGTTCCAAAGATGCTTTTGAATAGGAATAAATGGCCAGGAAGCAGGATCGTTACCACATTTTTTTTCATCCCATCAAAAAGACTATGACGTTGGTAAGAATTGTGATTGCAACTTGAAAGTGGGACTTCCCAGTAAGCCTTGAGCGTCTTCTCAAATAGATTAGTCAGCAAGTGTGCTTGCCAGAGTTATACAGAGAAGTTAGCCACTGACATTGTGTAATGTTGATTTGAAGCTTTCCATCCAACTTGGGCCTTAACAATGTGTTGAATCAGTTATCCAGGATTGAATGGCTTGTCATATGAAGAGCGTTTGATGGCTCTGGGCCTGTGTTTGCTGAAATTCCGAAGTGTGAGAGATGACCTCATTGAAACCTGTCGAATAGTGGAAGAGCTTAACAGAGTGGATGTGGAGAGGATGTTTCCTATGTGAGATTGTCCTAAGACCAGAGGGCATGGCCACATAATAGAGGGGTGTCCTTTTAGAATGGAAATGAGGAGGTATTTATTTAACCAGAGAGTGGTGAATCTGTGGAGTTCTTTGCCACAGGCAGCTGTGGAGACCAAGTCTTTATGTGTATTTAAGGTAGAGGTTGATAGATTCTTCATTGGTCAGGGCATGAAGGGATATGGGGAGAAGGCAGGAATTTGGGGCTGAGAGGAAAATTAGATCAGCCATGGTGAAATGGTGGAGCGAACTGGATGGGCTGAAAGTCCTAATTGTGCTCCTGTATCTTAAGGTCTTATGCAAAATACTCACAGGAAGCATGGTCTGACCTGAACAGCAGAAAGAACCCCTCTGTAGTAACAGCTAAAGGGATTATGGAATTGTTGGAGACTGATTAGGAGGTGAGGTTTTTTTTTCGTAGAACTGAATTTCTAAATTGTGTTGAAGTGAAAAATGCTTTTGTGTTGCTACTGGGTTTTGCTAGACTACAGCCACGAGAAGGTACGTGGCAGCAGGAGAACCCCTGGATGTGCTGTCAGGACTTATATTTCAGCCAAAGTTCCTACCAAGGTTCATAATCACCAAGAGGCAGAGTGAGCCCATGTGCATCATGACAGGTAGCCTGCACTCATGAGGCTAGTTACACTCTTGTCACATATGTATAACATAACAACAATCTCCAACAAGACATTGTCTTTCATCTCTCTTTAACATTCACAAGGATTACTATTTTCAAGTCTTTACCATCAAGATACTGTTAATCACTGTACACTAACAACTGAACAAATCAGGAGATTATTTCTGTGGCTGCAAGACCACCTCATAAGCATGGCATTACACAGGTATGAACAACTAATCCCAAGTTTGGAAAGCTTTTCTGCCATCTTCAAATAGTAAGTCAGGCCTGTGAAGGAATGTTCTTGATGAGAACAGCACTAATTGCATTGAAAAATGTACCAGCTCCTGAATGAATGCAGCTTCTGCTGTACTGGAGAGTGTTCTGTACCCACATGGATGAGTGCAGCTCCAGCTGAACATGTAGAACGCTCCACTACATGGACAATGTTCTCTATTTGTCCAGGTCAATACAGCTCCTCCTAACCCTAAGGCACCTTAACTTTATCTTAGACAAGCTGCTAACTTATTAGCCATTCTGAAAAGTTTTATCATTGCCAGTGGTTACCATTAGCAGGAATGACGGTGACTGTAAATGTGGGAAGCTGATAGACATTTGACAGAGCACAGGTTATAGGAATTAAGTGGATAAATAGGATTTCTCTCAGAGCTAGCATTAACTTGATGGGCTGAATGACCACCTGTTTGAAAAACAATGGGTCAAGAACCTCAGTAACCTGGCCACACAATCAGCTATAAATTTAGATTACTTCTAAATTATATATAATGTTTTAAAATTATTAATGGGTTAAAATTCAAGAACAACTGGGGATGAATAAAGTATCTATCTATCTATCTATCTAACTAGCAGCACAGTGAGAGCAACTTCAACAGCATAAGCATTGCAGTGGAATTAAGAAGACAGATCCTCATCACTTTCTCAAGAACAGTTTAGGATGATTAGTAAATATTGGCCTCGGTAACCATAACCCATAAGTGAATAAAATTGAAGAGGAAGCAAAATTACATATGAACAGAATGTCTGTCATAGTTTCTCTTGGCTTTTGATTACGGTATGTTAAGAGTTCAATTGACAAAAAAGGGTTTAATTAAATCAATTGTCTACACTGTATAGTGAAAAATATACAAACAACAGCTGATTACCCTGCTCCATGGTCTTAGTGGATGTGTTTTGCATGCTTCCGTGAGTTCTAGTATTGGTGCTCCCCATGGTTTCAAATAAACTGGTAGAATGACTCACTGATAGTGGTGGAGGCTGAAAGTGCTCTTAGATCCTCATCCCTCCTTTAAAGCCTTATTCTAATTTTCTTCAGCCTATTTATCTCTGGTCCCAGTTGCTGCATTTTTTAAATACCTGATTCAAATATTTATTCTGATCCTTGTGGGGAAAAAAAGTAAACATTTTGGAAACTTTGCACAAACATGCAAAAATAAGACCGTTTGCTTTACAATCAGGTCTATAAAAAAGGGAGAATGTTCAAACTAAACCACTCAAACTAAACAGCAGTGAACTGCAATTGATTAAAGCACTTTTCCCATTTGTGCATGATTCTGAAATGAAGTGGCATGCAAACATTGAAACAAACATTGTTGGTAAACACTGAAAATAATTCTACTTAGCACTTTCATTGTGTTATTTTCGTATCGCTATTGCTCTGTGTTATGGGCTTTTAAATTTATGGATTAGTTATCCATGTACTGCAACTTATATTCAACATTTGGAACACAATGCAGCTGTTTGAAAGTAGTTTCAGGAGAAAACTAGCACAAGTGTGGGCACAGATGAACAATGACTTGCACTTACAAACCACCATTAAGCCTAGGAGTTTGATAAAAATGAATTCTAGGGGGAAAAAAAACATTTACGAGCCAAAGGAGACATTAAGATATGTGACTAAGGGAAAGAAGTTTAATGGAGTACTTCCAAGAAGAAGAGAAATCGAACAACCCATGAAAATTCCAGAGCTAAAAGCCAAGAAGTCTGATGGCCAAGCCACAAACTGTGAAGCATAAGAAAAGATGGAGAAGCACTGGACTGTTCAAGGCATATTGAGCTCTGAAAGGTAAAGGAATAGAGAAATAAGAGAGAAGATTACATCTTTATGGTGGAATTAGTATGCTTTTTAAAAGTCAGTTCATACCAATTGTCCTGGTGTCTTTCATTAAGAAATTAAAATCCAAAATGAAAACATTGGAAATGAGGGGGGAACAATCAAGTTCACTAAGGCAGTAGCTGTAACTTGTTCCAAGTATTTCCACATCATTTGGAAGCTCATATGCATATCTTTGCGCAAATTACTAAGCCATAGTCAGAGTTGTCCAAAATCTTACCAACTTACCTTGCAGGTTTAATGAATGATTCAGTCTATTCTATAATTAACCAATAACCCAAAGTCAGATGTGTAAAATGTGTATTTGATGAGCTGTGATCTTTTAAAGAACATTGCAATGGTGACACAGAGACCTGTAAATCTTGACTTCCATCAAAACATCTAACAGTTTCTAGTTTATAGAGATGTATTCTTCAGCTAGGAGACTATTTCCCATTTCTCACCATTCAATATAAAATGAGAACGCTTAAATAATTAGAATTTTGAAAGAAAAATTAACAATTATATCTCTCATGCAAACTCCAGTTTTTATCTAACGAAGTAGGAAAATATGGATCAGATTTGATTTTAATATAGTCACTGTTTCATTTACAATCAGTAATGATATTCTGTTGTGTGTAATAAATTGTATTCTCATTGTTCAAGTATTTATATACTTTAAATTGTTTAAATTATCTAATAAGCTAGCATTAATCATAGACTAATAGAATTGTGTTTAGCACTGAGAAATATAAATACAGTAACTATTACAAAATTATTCTGTGTTGTGGACTTATTACAAGCAATGCATTATTATAAATAGAAATTTGCAGACTATCCAAACTTTTTAAGTTTGATTGCATGCCTGATGATTATTATCAACTAGACACACAGTTGATGCCAGTTACATCAGAACCAGTACATTTTAGCCCAATTTAGCAGTTGCCCTGATTACCTGAAATATCAGCAAAATAGTATATGCATTTAAAAAAGCAAATTAATTTTAACTGAGTAATAAATTATGTGCTTGAATGAAATACAGAGCAAATGAGAACACTACCAACCCTACTACAGTAGTGTAAAACTATGTTTTAGTTCCAAATAGTTATTGATGGAGGAATTAATCCAGTATATGCTGCTGTATTCTTTTGACTGACTGTAAATGAATAAAATCAATGCCAACATCTAGTGCAGATAGTGGACTGCCTTCAGACAATACTTTCAATAATTGCATCCTCCAAATCTTCATCTTCATTTTCACAACAACATTCAAGAGCACTGTTAATACCTTCTAATTCTTTGTAGTTCCTAACTTGAAGAAAATGAAATTGTTTCATTTTCACTCCTTGGCTATTTATGGCATCCCAAAGCCTGAATGCTTGAAACCGCAGTGAGCAAAACAGTTCTTAATTGTCCTGCTGTTTATTTCTCACCGACTATCGCTGGGAAAAACCACTGCTTTTTGAACACAAACATATGCAACTGACACTTTTTTGAAAGGGTTTCTCTAAGCAAGGTGTAGTGTCTAATGGGCAAACAAGTGCAGGTATGTAATGCTCTTAGAAATTTCTGTACAACTGTCTCCTGTACAAATTAAGCAGCAAAGTGCCTATATAGTGCCTATAAAATGTATTCCCCCCCCCCCCCCCACTGTCTTGGAAGTTTTCATGGTTTATTGTTTTACAACATTGAATCACAATGGACTTAATGTGGCTTTTTTGACACTGATCAATAGAAAAAGACTCTTTCATGTCAAGGTGTAAACAGATCTCTACAATTGGATTGAGGCCTGGACTCTGAGTTGGCCACTCCAGGACATTAACTTTGTTGTTTTTAAGCCATTCTTGTGTAGCTTTGGCTTTATGCTTGGGGTCATTGTCTTGGTAGAAAGCAACTCTTCTCCCAAATCTCAGTTCTCTTGCAGACTGCACCGGGTCTTCCTCCAGGATTTCCCTGTATTTTGCTGCATTCATTTTACCCTCTAATCTTCACAAGACTTCCAGGACCTGGTGCAGTGAAGCATCCCCACAGCATGATGTAGCTACCTCCATGCTTCACGGTAGGGATGGTGTGTTTTTGATGATGTGTAGTGTTTGGCTTATGCTGAACATAACATGGACAAGGATCAGTCAACATGAATTCTTATCTTATGATGGGCGGGGTGGGGGGGGGGATGTATATAAATAATTAAATACCTGTTGAGATAAATATGTTAGATAAATGACTATGTAAGTGATGAGTATTATGAAAATATTGACAAAAAGATATATGTTTCACTGCTAAATTTGAACAAAGAAAATGTGCCATGCTTTTGTAGTCCAGTCCATATGCAACACCAGGTTCTTCAGTGTGGTGGACACAAAACTCTCATCAGCAACAGTTAAGCAGTCCACTAAGCTAGGGAGAATTATAGATGGACAACTTATGGAGACCTTGCCCTTGACATCTACAACTCATGAATAAATATTTTTTAATTACCTGTTTCAATTTTCTTGTAGTAAATATGCCAATGCAGCAGACTTTTGTTTCTGAAAAACACGTCAGTTCTTTCTACAATTTGCATTTACAGGCAGGATAACAATGGGACTCGTATCTGATCAACCTGTACTTCTTAAGCTTCCTTCCTCTTTGGGGAAGTGTGCTAGTTCAGTAGGACACAGCTGTGTTATTTCAGTTTGAACGCTTCCATATTAATTTGCTGCACTTTGTTTGTCAAAAGGACTCCTTTGAACATACAGAAATCTCCTTTTCCTATCTCATAAACTGATGATAATCCTGTGCATAGATCATGAGAATGACTATTTTGCTAAATGAAAATGTTATTCCATTGTAATGAAAACTTAAAATTCAATTGTAGGCATATTGTTGGGGAAGTGTAGGAAACCTTAACAGCACCAGAATCAAAATGGAGAGGTTTTTGGTTGAGAAAAGTGAAAGTACTTATGTTTCTACAATATGAATTACAGTAATAATAACAAGAAATTTACCCACTTCCAACTGAAATTAAATGATTGATTTTTATGTTTAGGTTCATTGATACTGGTAATTGTTTAAACTAAAATATATTTATCTTGTTAAGAAGGCTTTTCTCAGTGTAAGCAATCCTTGATCAAGTGTATTCTTAATATCTTCAGTACATTAAAAGATGCATTTCACTTTCATGGGGTAATATGTATGAATGTGGTTAATGCAAAAAGAAGAAAGGCTTGTGTTCTGGTTCTTACAGAATCTTATCTATAAGCAATTTACATTTTAAATGTAATTGACTCAGTTACTGCCTAATACAGGTATAAATGTCTTCAGAAGCCATGCAATAGCTATGTTACAACCTATGGATTTCTTTCAAAGAGTGAATACAAGATAATAGGAGCAGAAGTAGGCCTTCAGGCCCAGCAAACCTGTCCCACCATTAAATGTGATCCTGGTCTAAACACCTTTTCTGTGTCTGTTCCCCATACCCCTCAATTCTTTGATTTATCAAATAGTTATTTACCTCCATTTTAATGATTCAGCCTCCACTGCCTGCCAGGGCAAAGAATTCCAGAGATTCACCACCCTCTGCAATAAGAAGTTTCTACATGCATCAGTTTCGAATGACGTCCCTCCCTCATCTTGTAGATGTATCCCTTTGTTTGAGAGTCTCCCAGTACTCTGTCAAGCCCCTTTAACGTCTTCTATGTTTAAAGTCACCATTCACTCTTCTGAGCTCCTAGAAATACAGGCCCAAGCTACTTAGTCTTTCTTGGCAGGACAACCCTCTCATCCTATGAATTAGCCTGGTAAATCTCCTTAGTACCAAAAGGTTCAGAGGTTCATTTATTATCAAAGTATACAAAAGCAGAAATAGCACATAAACCCCAAATCCCTCCTCCCGCACAAAAAAACGAGAAAGATTGGACAAAAAAAAGGATAGACTATAAAAAACAATAAGACTTGGGGGGGAGGGGGGGAGTCTACAGTCCAAGTCCATATCCAAAACACGGAAAACCTGGATAACATTCTCCAGGCTCTCCCCTTCTCTGGTAGCAGAGTGACTCCACCAGCGATCAAAAAGCAAGCAGCCAGTGCTCACCTTATACACTCGCCTCAATGTTTCAATCTCCCTCTTTGCTTTAATCAGCGAACCATGGAAGCTTTAATTGGCAGAATGAAGGTAAACACTGGCTCGCAGCCTGTCTGCCATGAGGTTTGCACACACTGGCCTCTGTCTCCCAGAATCCTCTTGGAGGCTGTAGAGTGCTAAAACACACAAATGATTTCCAAACTTCTGCATTCGCCTGGATATTTCAATCTCCCCCGTTGTTTTAATCGGCAAAATTGAGTCAAAGATTGGCTCATGCCCTGTCCCACAGCCAGCCTGTCATGAGGTTTGCACATGCTCCCTCTTTCTCCCAGAACCCTCTCCTTGTCAAATGCATTTTGGAAATCTGACATCAACTCTCCCTATTGCATCCTCATAGAATTCAAGTTAATTTGTTAAATGAAATTGTCAGTTTAATTATATTCAGCTTTCCTAAATTAATAGTTATTTCCCCTTTGATTTTTGACTCTAGCATCTTGAGAATAATAGCTATCATACTAACTTTCTTGAACAATAGAGTCATATTGGCTCTTTTCCATTTTCCTGGAGTACAGCGAGCTATGAAAATTTTCAACTAATGGATTCACTATTTCTGCAGCCACATCAATCCTTGGTGAGTTATCCACCTTTATCCTCTTGAGTTTGTCCAATACTTCATTCCTTCCAAATGGGATTTTTGTAAGTACTTCCACATTGTTTGAAGTTAGCTTGTCTTAATATTTTGGGGATATTGACAATGCCATCTGTTGTTGAAAGTGATGCAAAAAATTTACTTAATCCAATTGGCATTTATTGTTTTGCTGTTATTAATTCACCAGTCTCATTCGCTAGAGGCCCCTTATTTAACTGTGCTCCTTCTATTTATATATCCATGGAAACTTTTTATACTATGTACAGGTTTTCCCTTAAAAACCATTTTGTGCTTTATAAGCATTTAAGTCTTACATAGACCATAGAAATTTACAGCACATTACAGGTCCCACGGCCCACAATGTTGTGCCAACCATGTAACCTACTCTGGAGACTGCCTAGAATTTTCCTAGCGCATAGCCTCTATTTTTCTAAGCTCCATGTACTTAGAAGCTTCTTCTAAGAGGCTCTTACAAGATCCTATGTATCCACTTCCACCACCGCCGCTGGCAGTGCATTCCACACACCCACCACCCTCTGTATGAAAAACCCTTGACATCCCCTCGGCACCTATTTCCAAGCACCTTAAAACTATGCCCCTTCATGTTAGCCATTTCAGCCCTTGGAAAAAGCCTCTGGCTATCCACATGATCAATGCCTCTCATCATCCTATACACCTCTATCAGGTCACCTCTCATCCTCTGTCACTCCAAGGAGAAATGCCCAAGTGCTCTCAACCTATTCTCATGAGGTACACCCTCCAGTCCAGGCAATGTCCTTGTAAATCTGCTCTGCTGAGTCCTAAATTTTCCCAGTCCTCTGATCTTACTACACTATCGTCCTACTTTGTATGCCTACTTTTCTATTTAACATTATCATTTACTTCCTTCGTTAACCATTGGTCATGCATCTTTCTCATAGAACTATCATGGATTGATATTCCATTATAGGCTTTTTGGACAAACTAGCTATTAAAATTGCTCTTATTAAAATTTAAGACACCGGTTATGGATCAATGGTGTTCATCCTTAAATTGCATTTGGTATTATCTTTTTGTGGTCACTAATTTCTTGGGCATCTTGGGCATCTGCAATCACAAGATCCCTTGAATAATTTTTCCTCGTTACACAAGAACAAATATAAGATAGCCCATTCTCAGGTAGGCGCTGCAATGAATGGCTCTAAAAAGCAATCCCTGAGACGTTTCACAATTGTTTCCCTACGATACCCTTGCCAGTTTGGTTCATCCAGTTAATTCAAGATTGGTCATTGTCATTTCCCGTACACAAGTGTAATGAAGAATGAAACAGTTGTCTATTAGCATGTTGATTAAACTCTCCCATGATAATTACAGTTTCCTTCAAACATATGCTTGATACTTCCCCATTTATGTTCTCAGCTATTCCAAGGTCATATTTTAGAGGTCTGTTAAACTACTGCCACCTGTGTTTTCCTTCCCCTGCTCTGCATGGTTTCAACCCAAGCCAGTTCCACGTCACCCTCCACAGCCTTCATATTGTCACTTAGCACTGCTGTGGTATTTTCTGTGATTAACCATGTCACACCAGCTCATTTCAGCTTTGGCCTGTTCTTTTGAAACAGCATGTAACCTAAGATATTGAGCACCCAGTGATGATGTTTTGTCAAATCTACTACATCATGCTCAGGCTTCTCACATTCCAACCCTTGATGAGTTTGTTCAAAACTTGGCTGGCTGTGTTCTAATTTATAGCAAGCTTTTTTTCACCCACTTCTCCTGTTCCAGCTACTTAACATCACTGTCTTGTCCAACAATATAACAAGTTTAAAATTTCTCTTTTATTTCGGAATTGTCCAAACCCAAATCATTTCCTGTCTCTAACTTCTTTTAGTTTTACTACTTACCAAGCTCTTTCCCAGGCAACCCAACCAGGATTGATCAGGCCCAGCCTGAGTTTATCCCATGGACCAAGATAATGAGAGGCATGTCATTCTGCGGGTTATGGTATCTTAAACCTCAATACCTGGCATCTGCATGACTGGGATTGGCTGAGTTAAATTAACAGTGTCTACTGGAGATTCTGTACAACTCCACCCTGTCAATGAGTTTAGTGGTGACTTGTTTTCTGTGGACCCAGCTTGAGTTTAACTTACTGGTTCTTGCAGATACCTAGGTTTTTTTATTGACATTTCGTGGACCAGGAGAATGAAGAGCGTGTTATTGGGAGGTTAGGTATAGAGTATGTGGGCAGTGAACGAATCATCCCTCTTGTGCTTCTTGATCTCGTCACTCGAGATTCAGTGTCACGCAACCCTGCCACTTTAATCTGGCCCACCGCTTCATTAACCTGGTCCAACACTTGCCTTTATTGGATCTTGCTCCTCCTTACACAAATTATTGGGTTTGTTTGGATGTGGCCAGGGTTAATCAGGGTGTGCCAAGGGTTATCGGGGGGGGGGGGGTGCCTCCTTGGACGTTAGGATTAGGTTTGAGGGTAGGGCTGGTGGATGTTTACATGTGGCTGGAAGGGATAAGGTTGTGGAGTTTAGGGTGGTGAGGTATGCGGGGCTCTGGTGGATAGGGTAGTGCAGTGGCTGTGGGTTTGTGGGGGTGTGACTATGCTATTCAAATTCAGGTCACTGTGTGGCTCTTACTTCAATCATCCATTTGTCTGTTTAAAGATAGCATTTGGAATTTTCTTTCTATACTCTCACCCTTTTAAAAATGTTTAAAAAGTATCCCAATGTCTTAATTGACTTACAGGTTTCCCCCACAATCTGAAGGTAGAGCGTTCCTATGAAACCGTTTGTAAACCGAAATGTCGTAAAGCAAAGAAGCAATTACCATTAATTTATATGGGAAAAATTTTTGAGCGTTCCCAGACTCAAAAAATAACCTACCAAATCATACCAAATAACACATAAAACCTAAAATAACATTAACATATAGTAAAAGCAGGAATGATATGATATATATACATCCTATATAAAGTAGAATTATTATACATATGGTGTAGTTTCAGTTATCAAAATCGGGAAGACAGCGAGCCAATGTCGATTTGAAGAAAAAAAAATCGGTGCTTACACACGTACATGCATGTGCAAACAACTGCCCGCACAAGGTTTCACAGTCATTGTAGTCTTTCTCGGGGTAAACACACATATAAAGTGGGCGTCTTTTTTTCGTAAAAGTGAAAGTCCTCTTTGGTTAGCGAAAACAGGTATTAATGTAGGTCTTTACGAGTTGTCGTAAAGTGAACGTTCGAAAAATGGGGTACACCTGTACTGTTTTATTTGTAAATTCTCCTTTTCAGTGCCTTGACTTACAGTATTTCATTAGACCACATCCACTTTAAAATGGTGGTATCGTTGCTTAGTAATAATTGTAGCTTTCATCGGGGCAGGGCCTTCACATGCTCCATTATTCTCACTTTATCCTTTAAAATTGTTCCCATCGTTGACCGACTGTAGCCTAATGCTTTTCCAGTGACTGATGGCATTTCACCTCTATCCGATCGCTTTATTATTATCATTTTATTTTCAATTGTGATCGTTCTCCGTCAAGGAACAGAAAACTGCGGATTCAGCAGCAGCCATGGGCCCTCTGCTCCCCCGGGTCCTAAAGTCCACCCGTACTCAGACATGTTAAATAGGACAAGTGGGGGCAGTGCTGACTGGAAAGGTGGGGGGGGGGGGGGGTGGTCAGGGTGAATCTTGCTAAGAAATATTTAAGCCAAATACAAAGTTACACACTCAACACAGTGTTAACGGCAATGACTTAAAATGGCAGATGGCGTCTTAAAATGGCAGACTGCGTTCTCCTCCCTCTGTTCGTAACTTGGGCACTGCCTATATGCTTACCTTTATTAGTCAGGCATAGAATATAAATGTATATTATATTGTAATACTGCTATATTGTAACTCTGTATAAAAATGGTTAGATTGCACTAGGACTACTATGTGCAGCTCTGGTTGTGACATTATATTAAGGATGTTGTTGTACTCAAGAGAGTATAGAGAATTTAACCAGATTGCAATCTGGATTGGAGTTCTTGCGCTATGAGAGATCGAATAGGTTGGGATTGTTTTCTCTGGAGCAAAGGGGTGGGGTGTGGGGTGACATCACAAAGGTTTTTACGATTACATTAGGGTAGATAGTTAAACTATTTTTTCCCATGATGGGATCTCAAAAACAAGAGGTCATAGGTTTAAAATGAGAGGAAGGGGTTTTAAAGGGGATTTGTGAAGTAAATTCCTCACCCCACAGAGAGAGGGTGCTATCTGAAATGCACTATGAGGGTGGCAATGGAATTGAGAGACGTTTAGGGAAGGCGTGGAAAGATACAGACCCAGTGAAGGCAGATGGGATTGGTAAATGGACAAAAGGTCAACATGGAGATGGTAGCCTTATTCCTGTGCCATCAAGTAGGAAATTCAGTGTTGAATGACATGAATTTAGCCTAAGGGTTTCTTTTTAATCAGAAGTTGTGTTCAGTGTGTGTTCTTTTCTGCAGAAATATTTGTGTCAGACATCCTTTTGAACTGAGTTCTTCATAAAACTCTCATTTCTTATATTCCTTGGAAGATTATAAGATTATTTTTAGACATTAATGCTAGTGCTTTGGCCATTAAATGATTGGATGAATATGCAAATATGTTTATGAAGTACTTAAATTCTACATTTTACGATAATCACCCATGCAATGTGTTTCTTGTGTATTCATGAATGAATATATTCTGTTGAATGATTATGGGGGTTCAAGGAGCAAGTTAAAGATATTTATAGTTGAAGAAAAATAATCCAGTTAGCTACTGAAAACCAAAAATCGAATCCTATATGCCACTTAAACACATACCCCTATTTTTCATTTTGCTAGTTCTAATGAATGTTCATTGTCTAGAAGTATTAATTTAGTTTCTCTGTCCACCGATGCTGCCTATTTTCCACATTTTCTTATTTCAGTCAGCAGCTAAATTGTGGGGAACTAATTTAGTCTGAGACTAAATTATCTGAGTACAAAATTCCCACAGTAGCACAGTTTACTAAAGCTCAATTTAAACCAACCAAATATATAACAATTGAATTGAAAGTTGGCTGATTTCACCCAGAATGGAAAAAGGCAATTAAGAATTGGACTTGGGTTATGTTTGGGGAAAATCTTTTGTAATTTGGAAGGGGAAAAGAGAAGATTCGCATAAACAAAGAAGCATACTTAATTAAGAAGCATATTTTGGATGACACGCAACACATTTAATGTAACTGCTGCTCTGTGACTCTGTGGAATTCCTCCAGTTGTTCTGGTTCCCCCCCCCCCCCACCCCCACATTCCAAAGATGCTACTGTAAATTGTTCCTCATGTGCTGGAATCTGGAGAGAATAGGATTAGTGTGAATGGGTGCCTGATGGTCAGGGTAAATGCAATGGGCTGAAGGACATGTTCCATGCTGTATGAACATATGGCTTTGTTTAAAATCTTATAAAATTAATTAGCTTTCTGAGACTGAAATTCCCGTCTGCCACCAGTTTGAAATTCTAGGGAATGTCAAACATAGTGGAAATTCTAGAGAAGTTATGGTTTCAGTTAAATATAGAATAGTATCAAATCTTCCTTTCATTTATTCTGGATACATCACACAATAACTGCAATAGCTAAGATAATGAAGTTATTTCATTTAGATTTATCGTTTCGTCTATACCCTATGGTAAGAATCACTTGCTTTTTCTTGGCTTTTAAGGGCAGCTAAGGTACAGCAGCCTCCTCTTGCTATGTCTGGGGATATAATGGGTGGTGTGTCAGTGGGATTCCCACTCCACAAACCAGAGGTATCGTGGAAAGCAGCTAACAAATGAACTTTTGAACACTCAGACTGCTCAAGCCTAAATCTTTTCCGAAAATCATGAATATATTTATTGTAGGACCAACCAAAAGACATCATCAGAGCCTCAAAATCAAATGAGTGAGAAAGTAAATGTTTGTAGATCATGTCAGGGAATGAAGCCCAAACAAATAACAGGCCTGTCAGACCATTTTTGGAAAATAATATTTAATCTGAATGTTGGTAGTTATTAGATTTATCTTGGTGTTGGCTGTTTTAGGAGCAAAATGTATCCCAACTGCGCACAGAACACAAGTCAAATAGAGCCCAAAAAACTTATAACAAAATATATACTTAAGCCATTGAATGTGCAACTTTTTAAAATAAACTATACAAATGTTAGGCTGATGTTAATAGTTATTGGATGCAGCTGTTTTAAACGTGTAGTCCGCACTCGTAACCTATTCAAAAAGCTTGGACAATGGGAACACTTTGCTGTTGCTGCACTCGGCGGTAAGTTAACAGTAGGTGCTAGAGTCACTTAGTGAAACATTGTAAATATAACGTTAATGCACTAAAACTGATTATCTTTCCGATCTCTATTTTTTTTCTTTTCTTGCCTTTTGGTATTCCCTTTAAATATCTTTTAACCAAATTTATGTATTTAAGTAGCATACTTGTGTCTTCAAAAACATAAGAAATTCTGGTCCTAAAGAAGGGTCTCAGCCCAAAACGTCATCTATTTATTCATTTCAATAGACACTCCCTAACTCACTGAGCTCCTCCAGCATTTTGCGTGTGTTAGTTATGTCTTCTGTTGTTATGGGGATTAAAGTTGTTTGAGGAGATTTTCATAGACAAGAGGAAATCTGCAGATGCCTTGTGTGTGTTGCTTGAGGAGATTTTCATTCTTTTAACTTCAAAAATTTTCAGGACAATATGGAAATCTATCTGTAGTGAAGTAATAAAAAGTGAACTTGCACCTTGGAAATTTGTCTTAAATTTTGACAAAACTGCAACAAAATTCATCAATAGATCTGGTTTATTTGTAATTGTAACAGTTTTTAATTGTTATGACTATAATAATTGCAGAACCAAATTCATAATTTGAAATGTTTTATCATGTGCTTTAGCTACTAGAACATTGCTGGATTTTTATTTATTTAGACGATAAACTGATGTGATGGATAGCTTCCTACACTGTTTAGTATAGGTTTAAACCTGTATACATGAAATATGTCTGCCTGTGCCTCTAACTGGCTTATTTTTGGAGCAATCACAAAACAATTCCCCAAGTATTGTGTTTAGTTCTAAATGTTCCAGGCACCTTCAGTTCTTTTAAATAGTAGTTGACATTATACTGGACATGAAATCCATTTAGTATTCAGCCAGATGTATGTAATTTCATGCTCAACCTAAATGCTAAATCAGTATTTATTGTCACTTTTCTATTCAGAAATAGATATATAATTAACCTCTGATTTTTCCTCAATTCTCGCTCATTATTATCTTCACTTTTTTCCCCAAGATGTTTTAAAACATTGGCATATACACCTAGCCACCCTGGGTATGAACTGATGGACTGAATGGCTTAAACTGCTGTAAATTTCCACGGATCTATGGATTAGAATTCTAAATTATTTGTAATGTTCTGCTTGATACTCAAACTCTTTAATATCAGTTTATTTCTTTAGAAATCAACCAGGAATGATTGTAAAACTGAATGACTGCAAGATCCAGTTGCATGGGGGGGGGGGGGGGGGGGGTGTTGAGTCCCTGCTCACAACCAAGCCTTTTATAGATATCACAAACAAGAATCTGAACACAACTCCCTGAAGCACACCACTGGTCACAGACTTTCAATCAACACAGCAACCTTCCATTACCTCCCTCTGTCTCCTGTCACCACACCAGTTTTCAATCCAATTAACTAGTCTACCTTGGATTTCTCCTCCACCGATGTAAGGCTCACTAGCCTGTAGTTCCCTGGCTAATCTCTGCTACCCTTCTTAAACAACGGAGCAATGTTTGTTCAATTGCAGTCCTCTGTACCTCGCTTGCCCATCACCACAGTAGATCTACAGGGGATGCAATCTCTCTGGCTCTCCACTCGGCTTTGAATCACCCGAACAATAGCAATACCTACATCAGACTGCTATTTGTTGATTACAGCTTTTTTACTGAAGCGAGGTTTGATGTCTTGAGTTTTGTAGATGGGAAATAATGACTACATTGAATCATGTGAACGCTTTACAGTTTATTGCTTTGAATATTAAATCTTTTGTAATTACCTTTTGTGTTTTTACTGTGAAAGTGGACTTCACTTACATGATGTTCTGCATTTAGAAATATAGCAGTCTTGATGATCTAGAAACTAGATGAAGCTGTATTTGTTTATAGGCAATGAAATATAGGACAAAGCAGGGCAGGATTTACACAGTGAACAGTGGGATACTGAGGAGAGTGGTAGAACAGAGTGACCTGGGAATTCAGATCCGTAAGTCCTTGAAAATGGCATCGTCACAGTTAGATTAATTAATTCAAAAACAGCTTTTGGCACGTTGGCCTTCATAAATGTTGGAATGTTATGTTAAGGTTGTATAAGACATTGGTGAGGCCTAATTTGGAGTATTCTGTTCAGTTTGGTCACTTACCTGCAGGAAAGATATCAATAGGAAAGAGTGCAGAGAAAATTTACAAGGATGTTGCCAGCCCTTGAAGACCTGAGTTATTGGGAAACATTGAATAGTTCAGGACTTTATTCCCTTGAGCATAGGAGAAT
Organism: Hemitrygon akajei; assembly: GCF_048418815.1. Lineage (NCBI taxonomy): Eukaryota > Metazoa > Chordata > Chondrichthyes > Myliobatiformes > Dasyatidae > Hemitrygon > Hemitrygon akajei. Next base: position 56,830,801 of record NC_133140.1, read on the forward strand.
AGGGGAGGTCTGAGGGAGATACAAAATTATGAAAGGTATAGACAGGGCAAGTGGCGGCATGATTTTTCACTGAGGTTGGGTGAGACTAGAACTAGAGGTCATGGGTTGAGGGTGAAAGGTGAAATGTTTAAGGGGAACTTGAGGGAGAACTTCTTCACTCAGAGGGTGGAAAGTATGGAACAAGCTGCCAGCGGAAGTGATGGATGTGGATTCAATTTCAATATTTTTGAATAATTTGGATAAGTACATGGATGGGAGCGGTACAGAAGGCCATGATCTGGGTGCAGGTCAATGGGACTAGGGAGAATAATAGTTTGGCTGGACTAGATGGACCGAAGGGCCTGTTTCTGTGTTGTAGTGTTCTATAACTCTGACTTCATGAATGGGTGTCAAGTTCTTCAACATACATGGCAGCATGCATTTTATACTAGTGTGCATGGTAATGGTAAAAATATTAAACTAAATGACCTTGTCCTTTGCACGTACATGTCACGGGTAAGGAGTTTAATGGCTGTTTTAGCACCACTTTGTAAAATCAAATAGTTCTGACAGCAGCCTGTGATCGGCTAATAGCATTCAGAAAGACCATGTCCATTTATCATTTAACCATGGCCCACTGTTGGTCTTTTTAAAGAACTGTGGGCCATGGTTATATGTGGAATTGAAAGATAGAGAACCGTTTGTCTCTGCCTCACATTAAAACAAATAATTTCAGTCATTGCTTGCACATCATACCTTCCCCACCCCAACGCAATCAACTCTCTTCTTCCATCAGTTGTTCCCTTCCTTTCTATAGCAGTCATCCTTGTTCTCAACCTCTTTTTCCTGATCACTTTTACCCTCCCAGTGTGGCCCCTCTGTAACAAAATTTAAAACACACAATGAAGAGCAAGAGGGATAAAAAAGGTAATTAAAAAGTAAACATTTTAATAAAAAGTAATCAATAACTAATGAAACAAAAAGAAGGAAGAATGGACCCAGACCCAAGAGTTCTGGGGATGGGAATGACTGAGGGGAATAAGAAATACAAGGGGCAAGGCGTTGAAATGATGGTGCCCCGGGCTGAGTCTTGACTGGAGAAATATTGCAAGATTAACAGCAATTAGAATCCAAATCAGATTTATTAACACTGGTATATGTTGTGAAACTTCTTGTTTTGTGGCAGCAGCATATTGCAATACACAATAATAGGAGAACTATAAATTACAAGAAAAATGTTTTTAAAAATTAATGTAAATAAGTAGTACAAAACAAAATTGAGGTAGTGTTCGTGGGCTCATTGTCCATTCAGAAAACTGATTGGCGGAGGGAAGGAAGCTGTTCCTAAAGAGTGTCAGTGAGTGTGTGTGTGAGAGTGTGAGTGTGTGTGAGTGAGTGTGTGTGTGTGTCTCTCTCTCTCTCTCTCTCTCTCTGTCTGTCTTCAGGCTCCTGTACCACCTCCTTGATGGTAGCAATGAGAAAAGAGCATGTTCTGGATGATGGAGAGACTTAATGATAGATGCCACCTTTTTGAGGCATCACCTTTTGAAGATGCTCTCAGTGTTGGGGAGGCTAGTGACCATGATATTTGCAACTTTCTGCAGCTTTTACAGTACTGTGCAATTGCTCTTCCATGGCAGACAGTGATGTTATTAGTTAGGATGCTCTCCACAGTACATCTATAGAAATTAGTGAGAGTCTCTGGTGTCATACCAAGTCTCCTCAGATTCCTGATTAACTAAAGCCATTGTTGTGCCTTCTTTGTAATTGCATCAATACAGTGGGCCCAGGATAGACCTTCAGAGATGTTGACATCTTGGAACTTGAAACTGTTCACCTTTTTCCACTGCTGATTCCTTGATGATGATTGGTGTGTTCCTTCAACTTACCCTTACTGAAGTCCGCAATTAATTCCTTGGTCTTACTGACGTTGAGTGCAACGTTGTTATTACAGCACCACTCAACCAAATGATTCTGTCTCACTCCTGTATGCCTCCTCGTCTTCATCTGAAATTCTGTCAGCAATAGTTGTGTCTTTGGTAAATTTATAGATGGTGAATAGCCACACGGTCATGAGTGTAGAGAGAGTAGAACAGTGGGCTAAGCATGCATCCTTGAGATCCACCAGTGTTGATTGTCAGCGAGGGGGAGATGTTTTCACTGAATGTGGTCTCTCAATGAGAAAGTCAAGGATCCAGTTGTAGAGGGAGGTACAGAGGCCCATATTTTGGAACTAAGGGTATGATGGTGTTGAACGCTGAGCTGTAAGTAACGAATAGCAGCCTGATGTAGGTATTGCTATTATCCATGTGATCCAAGGCCACGTGGAGCGCCAGTGAGATTGCATCCGCTGCAGAACCGATTGTGGTGATAGGCAACTTGCAGCAGCTCCAGGCCCTTGCTTAGGGAAAAGTTGATTCTAGCCATGATTAACCTCCCAAAGCACTTCATCATAGGAGGTGTGAGTGACTTGATTTAACTCTAACCATTTATAACTAAATCTTCTTCATTTCAGGGATCACTGGCTAGTTATTTCACGATCAGCTGGCTTATAGGTGAAGTTTTTAAAGGAAGTGAAGCAATAGTCAAAGCTGGTTATAAAATATTCTAATATGAAAATGATGGGTTTCAGAAACCAAGACTGAAAAATACATTGCTGTTCATGCTAATTTCTTGCTCTCAGCCCTTAAGATGTTCCCTGCTGGAAAGTGTTACAGAAAATACAATTTGAAAAGAGTTGCTCATGAAGGTTGAATATATCCACTCAATGTTTTCCTTTTCTTCATTACCTTGGCCATTCACACAAACATCTTTCTATAACCAAAGACAAAGACTTTCATTTTCTGCACATTGAGTGATTCTTTTTCATAACCAGCTTCCTCACAGCGTAGACAAAGATCTGCTTTGTCCTGCTGCTTTGATTATTCTTTCTTTCTTCATTGTTTTGTTTAAAGATTTCCTGATGAGCTAGCTGAGATCAGAAATTAACTAGTTGGTGATCTCTGATAATTTAACCATTTATCACTAAGGACTGACATGTACTGTGCTGCTCAGAAGAAATGAAAGACAATACCCTGCATCAATTCTCATTGAACAGATGAATTACTATGACAAAGTGGCCAGACAGTTTGATTTGCAACTAGAGAGCCCTAACTTTACCTTGTTACAATCCACAGTTACTTTATTGATCTCATGGTTATGCCATATTCTTCAGTAAATACTGTTCAACTTCAAGAGAACACTAGCCTAGAAATTGAATCATATTATATCCAAATTTATGTTTCAAGTATATAAAAATTATTTTATATGGAATAGCATTTATATGGCAATTTTATTTTGGCCAGAGCCAACATAAATAGATCTCAGTGTTTTACACACAAGTGCTGTAGAAAAATCCCTTTCAAATGAGAGCTTTGTGCTATTTGTTACCTCTCTAATGTTCTGCCTCCCAAAGTAAGCTTTCTGTCGAAACAGACGCTCCCACTATTGAAGGACGTGACTGGTCTGTTTCAGAAATTATAATGTACTTTTCCAAGGTCCATAGAGTGTGCTTAGTCTGAGAGTGAGTGCTTTCTCCCACAGTTAGCTGCTGAACTACTCATTCTGTGCATCATCACTCTTACTGCAATCAGTTAAAACCTCAGTTCGGGCACTTAGTGTTACTAATCAATGTCACCTCTCTCTACAACAAAAAGTTGTAATTTGGCTTAAATAATATTACATTGGAATAGTGCTAGTATCTTGAGAAGTGTTTCACCCTGCAGCCTTGGCTGACAGACAATCGCAGATGTCTGGCTTCAGTTGTCATTTTCTGAGTCAGTTTTTTGTATGGTCTGAGAAGGATTCTGCTCGGCTTGAAAATTGAATCAGTGGGAAGGGTTTGGGACGTTGCTCGTCCAGCAGGAGAGAGCAGAATTCCCAACACCATAAAACTACAGCTGCAGGAGAATGGATCTGCTTACATAAATGTCTTCTATTCATACGGGAAGATGCTTTTCAGATATGCAATTATATCTTCCAGTTTTAGGAGAACACTGAACTAACATATGTGAACTATCCATTGCTACTGCAGAACTGCCAGCTGCTCGTGCGCCCATTGGGAACAAGTTTCTGCTCGTGAATGACATTTCAATGCTCAGTGGGAACAACAATATGCTTATGTGTGACACCTCTTTCTCCAGTGAGGAAGTGAAATTGCTCTCTGGTGGAATATCAGTCATCCTTTCCAGTCTCTGTTCACGCTTGGAGAGCAGAGACTAGAATCCCATCTGGATCAGAAAGCAGTGGATAATGGCAATGCATGACTACTGTCTGTCCTTATGTAACAGCTGTCCCCTGAACAAGAAGGCTCTGAATGGCAGTGTGGCTATCATCCCTTGCAAAAGGAAGTTCTTATGTGCTCTGGTATGGAGGATATAATCCCTTGGCTATAAGCTACCAAGAGAGTATACTGTGAGATGATCTCAGAGTATGCTGCCATGGTAGATTATATCCACATAGGTGCATCTGCCCTTTTCAGTGATTCATTTCAGCAGACTGTAGCCTGCCTTGTTCCCTGCAGATCTCTAGGCCACTCTACATATCCCTTCAGATACCAGTCTCTGAGGTAGCATTTTGGTTTCAAGCACCACGATGTACTGTGATCTTCATAATACGTTTCTCTTTGCAATTTGTCTTCCTGCTCCATTTCCTTTTATTTGAGAGAGGGGGGATATTCTGCAAATAAAGCTGCTTCGTGGCAGTGAAATAAAGGTGTCTGTAGCTTGTCAAATCAAACAGAATGGACTCATCACACTTAAATCATCCTTGTAATCATCATCTGGCAGATGCTGCCTATCAGATGGCTTGGGCGTCTCCTCCCGAGAGAAGGAGAATTACCTCCTCCAGTCTAGTGGAACCCAATCCAGCACTATTTCAAAGATTTTTTTGGGAGGCATCCAGTTTGGTTTTAGAGTTAAGTGCAATGTTTTAATATAGCCAAAAATATGTAAAATCAAATTTCTAGGTACTCATCTTCATGAAAAATAATAGTTAATATTTCAGTTCTGATGAATGATATGAATGAACAAATCACAATATATTCCTAGAAAATGATATCCTGTGTACAAACCTAGCACTTGCTCTCCCCACCACCCCAGGCTAGCGTCTGGCTCGATCAAGTGCAGTATTGTGAACGCACTGGTGCCACTGCAAGATGTGAGATCAAAGGGCTGAGAATGTAGCATTTAACTCTGGCTCTGATGTGAGTTGTATGAAAAGGCAGTGACCAAAGAAGGGAAAAGCAATTAGATTTTTGTGAACACCTAAAATGTGTTGTACGTTTTTGTACGAAGGTCATAAATTGCACTCAAAAGCTCCAATTGATCCAGGCAGGGGAGAAAACTGAAGAATAGAAAATGTAATGATTATTTGTAATACTTGCAACTGATCAAGGAAAATATCACAGATTTACTATGTAAAACTATCTGCCAGATTTACCAAAGAATAATCACTCTTGCCATCCTACCGAAGTGTATTGCTTTCCTGCTAGTAAGTGCAATTTCTAGGCTATAAACATGCTTTGTGCAAGTTTGGAAACAAGGAAGGGAAGGAGTCATAAGCACAAGTGATTCTGCAGATGCTGGAAATCCAGAGTAACACACACAACTTGCTGGAGGAACTCAGCAGGAAATGAATAAACAGTCGATCTTTCAAGCCGAGAACCTTCTTCAGGACTGGAAAGGGAGGGGGAAGACGCAAGAATAAAAAGGTGGGTGGAGGGGAAGGAGGACTGGCTAGAAGATGATAGGTGAAGCCAGGTGGGTGGGGAAGATCAAGGGCTGAAGTTAGGAGAGGAGAATGGACCATGGGAAAAAAGGAAGACAGAAGTGCATCAGATGGAGGTAATAGGCAGCTGAGAAGAGGTATGGGGCCAGAAGTGGGAATAGAAGAGGGAAGGGTGAGGGAATTTTTTAACCAGACAGAGAAATCGATGCTCATGCATTCAGGTGGAGGCTATCAAGATGGAATATGAGCTGCTGCTCCTCCAAACTGTGAGTGGACACATTATGGCAAAAGAGGAGGACATAGACCTTTATGATAGAACAGGAATGGGGATAGGAATTAAAATGGTTGATCATCAGGAAATTCCGCTTTTGGCAGAAGGAGCAGACGTGCTCAACAGAGCGGTCTCCCAGTTAACGTCAGGTCTCACCAATGTTGAGGAGGCAGCAACAGGACCACCAGACACAGTAGGCAATCGCAACAGGTTTGCAGGTGACGTGTTGCCGTACCTGGAAGGACTGTCTGGGGACCTGAATGGAAGTAAGGGAGGGGGGTAAATGGGCAGGCGTAGTATTTCTGTCACTTGCAGGGAATGTCTGCAAGGAGCAATCCTTGGAGAAAGCGGAGAGTGGGGTGGGAGGTAAAGGTGCATTCTTCAGTGGAAACCTGTTGAAGGTGGCAGAAGTTGCGGAGAATGATGTGTTCGATTCGGAGGCTCATGGGGTGGTAGGTGAGGAAAGCGGAACTCTCCCTTTTAAGGCAGCAAGGAGATGGGGTGAGCGCAGATGTCCAGGAGATGTGGTTGAAGGCAGCATCAATGATGGAGGAAGGGAAACCCCGTTCTTTGAAGACAGAGGAAATCTCAGGCCTTGGAAAGGAAAGCTTTATCCTGGAAACAGATGCAGCAGAGACAATGAAACTGAGAAAAGGGAATAGCATTTTTACAAGAGACATGTTAAGAAGAAGTATGATCAAGATAGCCATGGAAATCGGTAGGTTTATAAAAGATGCTGGTAGACATTTTGTCTCCAGAGATGGAGACAAAGAGATTGAGATGGGAGTGAGGTGTCAGAAATGGACCAAGTGAATTTAAGGACAGGGTGGAAGTTTGGAGTCAAGGTTGATGAAATTGACGAGCTCAGCCTGGGTGCATGAAACAGCACCAATGCAGTCGTCAATGTAGTGCAGGAAGATTTAGGGAGCATTACCAGGGAAGGCTTGGAACATGGACTGTTCCACGTAGTCAATGGAAAGGCAGGCATAGCTGGGGCCCACGTGGGTTCCCATGCCGACTCCTCAAGTCTGGAGAAAGTGGGAGGAGTCAAAGGAAATATTGTTGAGTGCAAGGACCAGGTCACCAAATGGAGGAAGGTGGTGATGGAGGGAGAAATAAGGGGAGATCTTTAAGGCCTTCTTGAATGGGGATAGAAGGGCATGGGCACTAGACATCCATGGTGAAATTGAGGTGGTCAGGCCCAGGGAGTTGAAAGTTATTAAGGAGATTGGGAGCATATGAGGTGTTGCAGATTTAGTTGGGAAATGACTAAACCATATGGATAGAATGGAATTGGGGTATGCGGGAACAAGTTCAGTGGGGCAGGATCAGGCAGAGGCAAAGGGCCTACTTAGACAGTCAAGTTTGTGGAGGTATAAGTGGGCAGCTCAGGGTAAGAGAACTTTGAGGTTGGTGGCAGTGGATAGGAGTACCCCAGAGCTGATGAGGTAAGTGACGGTGTTGGAGACAATTTTCTGATAGTCCTGACTGGGGTCCTTTACAAGGGGTAAGTAAAAGGAGGTGGCCTCAGTGAGGTACAGGTCAGTCCGCCACACTACAATAGCAGCAGCCCCCCCCACCCACCCTCATCTGCAGGTTTGATGGTAAGGTTTGGATTGGTGTGGAGAGAGTGGAGGGCAGTGCGTTCAGAAGGGATAAGATTCGAGGAGGAATGAGGAGTGCTGAAGTTAAGCTAGTTGATGTCTAATCGGCAAATAGAGATGAAAAGATCCGGAGTGGGGTGTTTATGAAGAGGAGGAAGGTTGGAGATGGAAGAAGGGGGTCATCAGTGCGGGTTGTGGAATCCTTGCCAAAGAAATGGAGGCGATGGAAGAAAAGCTCGGCACCATTGCAGGCATGGAATTCACTGAGGTGTGGGTAGAAGGGGACAAAGGTAAGGTCCTTGCTGAGGACAGAATGTTCCGCCTAGGGATCGGCAGGGTGGGGGGAGTGGGTGTGGGGATGCCGGAAGGAGTGGTGAAGACAAAGCAGGGATTAGAGCTGGGATCAGAGGAGGGAGTGTTGGGCTGTTCAGGGAAGGTAGGCTAGGAGGAAAATGGAGGCTCCAAGGAGTCCTAAAGAAGGGTCTTGGCCCAAAACATCAATTGTTAATTCATTTCTATAGATGGTGCCTGACCTGCTGAGTTCCTCCAGCATTTTGTGTGTTGCTCTCTAAGGAGACAGATGGACATGTTACATGTGCGGGGGGGTGGGAGGGGAGAAGGTAAGCAATAAAAGGTGAGGTGTGTGACAAGAGGACCAAGTAAACAAACAAAAGATGAGTCTCAAATGAATATAAATGCAAATAGCAGAACCGTTATCTGGCATTGCTGTTTTGAGTTTATAACATGGCTTGTTATAAGATGGGGCACTATTCCAAAAAGTATACTTGAGCCACTTTGGAATACTGGAGAAAGCCAAGATCAGTATCTGGAGCGTCAAAATGAAATGAAGAATTAAAGTGACAGGCAACCAGTACCAAGAAAAGTCCTCACCAATAATTATGCTTTTATAAGATGTACTCACATTTTCTGGAGCACTGTTTTATAGAACTGGAAAATTTTCCCAACTGAAACCTGCATCCAGATTTCTCAAGGAGCTCATTTGTCTGACGGGTGCCATAAAAGCAGGCTGAATCGGAGAAATATTCTGGTCTACTGACACTTGGCACAGCATCTTGCCTCCTTCTGAGCAACTTCTCTTTTCCACTATTCTATGGAATGGATGCTCACTCTGGCTGCAGAACCTTACACAAGGTTGTTGTGGGGAAGGCATCGAATAAATTTAGTCAGACTAAGATAGACAGGATTTCTGTGTAGTGTATGTTTTAGTGGGACCCTCTTCTAATAGAAAAATTGCTCTCAAAATCGAAAATCTCAATCTCACATTACGCTTTATCAACCCTGAAAGAGTGTGGCACAAATCTGTGTCAGTGATAATTCACAGAAGTTGCTCAACTCTTTATGCTGAAATTAATCATTCTGTATGGAGTCATACATAAATAAGCAACAGAATTTTAGTGAGCATCACTCTAAAAACATTATTATATTTCTTTTTCCAACTACTTTGTGCAGTGTTTTGGGAAAATTACACCATAGATAAATGGAAAGTTGCTTGAATATATAGCGGAACTCTCCTGTCTGGGCATAATTTCTCTGAAATTTCCCAATAACCATTGGTCTAAGAGTTATTATTTGCATTGTTCATGGTTATCATCCTTTCTGATTTAATGTAATCTAAATGAAAAAAACCGAATTTGATATGGTGACATTGACAGTGTTGTCAGTGATCATTAGAGCAATTCAAGAACTGAGTGTAATTGTATGGATGATATATCATTAACCATGTCAGCTTTAATCCTGCATCGTACATTTCATGCACTGCAGTGACATCTTTTTCCTTTTGTTTCAGATGTCTGTGGCAATAATGATGGAAGATCTGCCGTTTGCCCCTCAGAGATATCTATCTCCTTTTATGAGTTTTAAATTGATTCAGTCATAGTTGGCTTGCAAAATGTTGTTACAGTACATCAGAAATAACTGGCCATGCCTGTGAAGGAAACTAGGGTAATTTAGTACCAAGACGATAATAAACTCCTGGTTTTCTTTTGGTTTTGATATCATGACGGGAGATACACAGCATGTTTATGCAATTAAAGATTCGGACACTGATCCTAAACAGCAGCAGAAGGAGGGTGGCTTTGAACATTTCAGTGAAAAAGATCCTGGAAAATTAAACAGCACCAACAGCAGTGGGCCTGAAAGCTGCAAGACTGTGCTGAATAGTGATTCTTTGAATAGTTCTCATCTCCCTCGAAAGAACAAGGATAACTATAACCAACGAGAAGCTGTAATTAGGCCACAGCAGGCTGGAAGAATTGACTTTAAATCATTTCAGAGCAAACCAAAGTTTTCAAATGAACAAACATGGTCTTCATCTAACAGCTCAAGTTGCAAAAGTAGTCCACAGTCACCTACAGGGAAAAGCAAAGGAAAAGAGAAAAACAAGCGATATGGGAAAGGGCCACATCTTTATAAACTTAATATTAATTCCCGATCCAACCCCACTATTGGAATTGCCTACCCACAGCAAAAGATTACATCAGCAAAGAAACTAGATGGAAACAGAGAACTTGTAAAAGGGAGCTATCGTTTCAATGTACCCAGTGTACCAGAGAGAGAGGCAGAGCTCCAACAAGAGGATCTCATCTACAGCAGGCGCTTTCAGGAGGACTCTTCAAACCGTACTTCCACGAGTTATACCTCACATACTACCGCAGTTACAAGTCAGAACCAAAGATCAAAAGCACATTCACAGGTAAATGTTAATGTTTCCAGAGATAACACCAGCTTCAATGGCCAAATGCAATATCCAGAGTTTCATGGAAACAGGAATAATTCTAACATTTCACCTTTTTCAGTGGATTGGCATTCTTCAGACAAGACATTTGCAGGTGGTAACTATGGAATGCCCCCTCAGAAACAGAGCACTTTTCCCGTAGCAGCAGAAAGCAGCAAGTCTAATGTGCAGGGCTTTAGACCAGTTCCATTTCCATATTCACTCTCACAATTGCATGAAGTAGCTGCTGATCCATTTAACAATGAACACAGTAGTCAATGCCACTTCCAACAAGATTACTTAGATGCTGCACTGCCCAATACCCAGGTAGCTCATAGTGGTTTTGTCTTCCAGCTTTCAGCTGATGGACATGAGGAAAGTTTTAACAATGGACAATATAGCACCTCGTCAGATGGTAGAAGCTACACACAGCCTTCTCACCAAACTCAGTTTTTGCGTCCATCCAATCAAGGTATTACACATCGTGTATCTCATTACAAAGGAAGAGCAGATCATCCGAGTGATATGAATGGTGCTATATCTTCCACTGGTGCTATATCAACTACAGGTGCTATAGCTTCAGTTAGTGCTATCGAGCAAAATCAGAGTACTTTCCAAGAAAACCAAACTGTTTGTACATCAGATACGTTTAATTTGCACAATAATGGTGTTGCATATATATCTATGAACAAGAAGTGCTCATCTTTAAAAGATGACCGAGGCACTGAAAGAATGGACACTCAGGGAAAATCCCTGAGAATGAGCATAACACAGAGTTCTTTACCCCAAATGCACTTTCAGGATAAAGTTTACAATGGTTCTCCTAACAGCAACGTTCCTGATGGTTTAGTGCCTTTTGATAAAAACATTCCAAACAAAATTCACAGCCAGCCCAGGATACCGCAGGGTTGGGAAGGAAACAGAATGTTTCCTACTAAGGACCACAGTTCTGCACCTTACTCTCTGTCAGTCACAAGCCAGTTTTCACTTCCTTGTCAATCTGTTACTAGTTTAACACACGCTGAACAAAAGCAGCATGTTCCAAGAAATGGTGCTTCCAGGTTGCCGTGGCAACAAATTCACCTTGCATCTGCAATGCCAAACCAGAACAGAATTGAACTTTCTCGGCAACTTACCAATCAACAGCTAGCCTTTCCACTTGCAACCTCAGAATGGCCAGGATGTAAAAAAACACAGAAAAGTGAACCGGTCGGCAACCCAGCACCTTTTCAGAATAAACACCCTGTCAATAATGAGGAACTTCAAAACAGTAGAAGCAATGGGAACTGTAACACAGCCACTGCTTTTGCATTTCAAAGCGGTCTCGATAATAGCAGTAGTTCACTCTGTGATTCCAGAAATGCAAGTGCATTCTGTGACCTGAACCCCATTGTCTCAGAATCTACAAGAAGCAGCAATCACAGAACACTTCCAATGTCCAAAGTTAGTAATATGCCAGGCTCTCCATATCAGTCTCCGCCATCTTCACCAGCTGATAACACTCGATCTACCAGCACATGCTCAACTCTTTCTCCAGTGTCTACTGTGTATAGTGCCAACAGCCCTCTTAACAGCAACTCAGAAGAAAGTCACATGTCCACTGTAACAACAGCATCAAATTTCTATCATCGGCACTGCCACACTAAGGAAGGGAAAATCTTCAGTTCATCTGAACAGATCAACTCTAATCTTCTCCACCATCACCACGATCCCATCAGAGCATTCACTTATTCCTCTGCTGATCATTCCAGAGGAACTAAAGACAGTTTATTATATATCCAGGACAACTCATTTTTACAACAAAATCCTAAAATCAATGGATGTACAAATAACTTTGATACAGAGTCTCAGTCATTCTCAGAACAACAATTTTTTGCTAATTCCCTTAGCAGTGCAAACCTTGATCAACTAGATGTTCTGCTTACATGCAAGCAGTGCGATCAGAATTTTAGTAATGTTGCTTCATTTCTTGATCATCGCCAGTACTGTGGGCTCCATTCAGCTTCTCACACAGAAATGCATGATCCAACCAGAGCTACAGAAGCCAGAAGGCTCCATGCAGAGTCAACAAAAGGTAATTCAACCAGAAGTGGAGCTGATCCACATCAATCTTTAGTTTGCTTAAGCAAGCCTTGTGACTTGTTATTAGATGGTGAGAATGCAGTTGATCCAAAAGATGATCCCTTCAAACTTAACATTTTCGGTGTAACAGGATCTAGTTCAGTTTTACTCACAGCTTCTGATTTAGAGATCGATGACGCAAAACTTGATAGCTTAATCAATGAAACTCTGAATGGTCTTGATTATCAATCTGATAATGCTGAAATTGACAGCAGCTTCATTGAAGCCTTTGCAGATGATGAACTTTCTGCAGTAAAAGTTGCAGGAAGTGGGGAAGCTTTTAAGATGAAAGACTGCATGCCACTGGAAAGCAAGGTTGTTACCAACCTTACAGAAACAGAAGATAAACAAGCTGTGCAGATGAAGACTGTATACAACAATGGAAACAATGATAGACATTTACATAAAAAGGAAAGAAGCATGCAGCATAACCGGAAAAGTGAGAAGAAAGATTCAACAACTGCCATCTTATCCAAGTCGTATTCCAGACGGATGGATAAATTCAGTATTAAAAACTTCTCTCATGAGAGTTCCTTTGATTCCCTTAAATACAGCAAACCTAGCGCAAAGCTCATGAAACTAAAAGAGGGAAGGAAACTTGATACTGACATTGCACTTCATCGCAGAATAAATGAGGTTTTATCTCAACCAGCACAAAGTTCGAGGAAGAAGTCTGAAAGGGAGAAGCACAAACGTAACAGTGATATCCGGGATCCTATTCACTCAACTCCTTTAAAAATTGTTTCAGTAAACAGCAACTCCAAACTGCATAGACCTGCTTTAAGGGATATTAAGAAAAGAAAATCAAGCAACAGAACTTGGAGCAAGGAATTGATTCATAAGATTGTACAGCAGAAGAACAAACTTCACAAGTTGCATGTGAAAAGCAATAAGAATTTGCAGGTTTCCCTGGTAAGTGAGCAGTTGCTGCCACGTCAGCACAGCAGTAAGTTGGGAGAATATGACTATGTTTCAGATTCAGATCAAGAAACCGAACCTCGCAGCAGCAAGTATCTGACTCCTTGCTTAAATCAACTAGCAAAGTATAGCATCACAAGAGGACACAAAAGCAAATGTGGAAGAGTTGAGGCTGAAGAATCCTGGAGATATATAAAAATCAAGAAAACTCCAAAACATAGCATAGAAACAGAGGGCCGCCATCGAGCAAAGAGATACAGTAGCAGTAGATTCAGAAGGAGAAGTAGCCGATCCTCTACCAGCAGTGAATACAGCAACATTACCAGTAGTTCAAGTGAAAATGCCAACAGTCCAATTAGTACAGAACGAACAGACTCGGATAATGAGAAAGGCAAAAATACATTTGTTGCTGAATGCATAGGACGAGATAAAATGATTGGTAAATCAGCAAGAACAGCAAAAGACAATTCTATTAACCGAACAGATTTCTCTAGAACCATGGAAGAACCTGGTTCAGCAAAATGTTTATTTTCAGGAAGAGTGTCTCAGAGTTCCAGCCAAACCATGATGCATTTAAATTACAATATTGAGTCACAAAACATGCATATGGACGACCGGTGTCAAGTACGTTCTAACCCAAGTCATGTCGAGCTTAGTTACAGTGAGAAGAGACTACAAATCAGTGAGTCCTTCAAGAAAGATGTTGCAACTACAATTAATGATCCTATAGCACAAAATAATGAATTAGCTTTTGATAGAAAAGTTACAGAAAATTTCTCTTCTTGTGAAGACAGCATTGCTGAATATTCTACTGCCAGTGTAAGTCAAAACAATTCACCACATACCACAGAGCTGACTACAGACACGAAAGATGAATTAACAGATGTAAGCAACAAAATGAAAGACAGTCTTGTTGGATCAACATTTGCCTATAAGCCAAATGCTGGATGTTTTCATGATAACTCAGCTGCCTTTAATATTCAAGCTTATGATGATACAGCTCAGAGCAACATGAACCAAAATTACAGTGGGCACAAAGACTTAGGAAATCACCATTCTGATATCTTCTCAGAACCTCTACCTAGTGATTCGTCACATCTGGAAGATAACTTTTTCTGTCAAAATGAGAGCAGTTGCAATTACTTACAGAAAAATCATGTCAAAAGGTTCATAAATGCATATTCAAGAGAAAAATGCCAAGGTAAAATTAAGTCTCCAGTTTCCTTTCATACATCAGGAATATATGAAGACATTTCCATACCAAGTTTTAATGGTCAGCTTTACACAGATACTCTGGACAACAAAGATTATTATGCATTTTCTTGCAATGGTGATAAAGAAGGCAATGGGGCAACTTTTCATTTGCAATATCCACCATTTCTAGAGCAAAAGGAATGGGACTTGTTGTCAGATATGACCACAATTTTACCAGAGGAGATTTCACATTTTGAAGATCTCTCCATACAGCAAATGCAGGTTAAGAAATTTGCCCATGCACCAGGACCATCTCCTGTTGCGACTCCGCCCCTTCTGCCTGAAAAGCTTTCTGAACAAAATGGTTCCTTTGCAGCCCCCTTATCAGATGATGATCTTGAAATAAAAAGGTTGGTGACAGAGTTAGAAAATCAGCTTCAGGCACCTCGAAGGAATAATGAAACTACTGTTGCCCAAGTAAGTGCTGGAGAATATTTGAATGTAAATTTAAAGAGTCCACCTACATCTCTGCCTCTAGAACAAGATGAAGGTGATAGGAAGAACGCACATACTTCAAATCACCTCAACAACAGAAACACTGATATACATACATCAGCATACCGCAAGGGCACTGTATTGAAAAGCCCTGAAGTTGAACATCCAAGTACTGATGGCAATATTGAAGGTATCAAAGAAATGTGGACCTGTCCCTTCCCGCTCGTATCATTGGACGCTGAGCCAGACTTCCAAACACCTGAAAAACTTTGTGAAAATCCTAGTTCTCCACCAAAGGATAATCAATCCCATTATCAACGTCATCTTAATGGCTCAGAGAAGAGAAATGACAATGAACAAGAGCACAATAATCAAGGAGAAAGTGACATTTTCTCTGAGAGTTACTCCGAAAAAGCAGAGGAGAAACTGGAGAATCAATATTACACAGAAAATCTGATGGCAAATCTGGCCATAATGTCAGGCACCGTATTAGGCAAAAGTTCATCACAGCAGAGTTCAGACAAACAGCAGGGGGGTCGAACTCTGAACAAGAGTACAGACCATGAGAAATCAGTTAACTTGTCTCCCCAATACGGATCCCCTGTGGCAGAGAAACAGTCAAAGTATGAAAGTGATGCAGTTTTGTTCACCTTTGAAAACACCAAACCTTCATCATGTGTGACCACAATTGCCTGCAATGCAGAAAATAAATTCAGTTTTGTTCCTGCTGATCATACACAAGAGAAACGTATGAACCTTCAACAGCCAAGTATATCTGACAACCAGTCAAGTAGAAAAAGTGAAATATCTGACTTTCTATCAGAATCTGAAGAAGCTGATCAATCACTTATCATAAAAAGTCAAATTATTTCTTCTGCGAGATCTCCAGAGACAAAATATAATGACAGGACAAATGATAACATAAGTCCCTCATATGTTGGAATGAGCTCTATTGAACAACATAGCAGTGAGAACAACACCACACAGGATTCAACTACAAATCCTCTGCAGCAACTTCAGCTCTTCGTTGCCCGAACAGCACAATGCAATGAAGAATTAATGACGACCCCTTGTTATCCTGTCCCAACAATTCTTTCAGGCCATTCTTCAAGTTGCAATATCAATTCCGAACAAAATGAAGAAATTTTCAACAGTTCTCAAAAGGTGGAAACTGCTATTAATCCAGTGGACACTTCATCATTGCAAGACACATGCAAAAATAAATGCCAAGTCATGGATACTGATGCAAGTCCTCAGGGTCAAGATATTTTAATAAGATGGCCTGAAGATACTGCTGAAATAGTCACTGAAAATAGTAAGGCAGATTCTAGCCCAGGGGAACATGAAAAAGTGTGCAATGGAAATGCTAAAAAAGAGCATACTGAGATTTCCGATCAGAATGCAACATCGCAGATCCCTTTATCCAACAATTTAAAGAAAACTGCACAATCCAAAGATGGTGTTATCAGCAATTCTGAGTTCACAGAGAACCAGTGTAGCTTGTCATTGAATGGGATAAATGAAAATCCTTCAAAATTTGAGGGGAAGGATTTCAGTGAAATTACAGACAAGTCTCAAAATTCCACTCAAAGCTCAGTGTCGGTGGTTTTTAATGAACGAGGGGAAGCTGGAGAGATTATTTCTGGTGGTTTCAGTAGTGATATTAACCAACAAACAGAAAAAGAATCCAAACAGTGTTTGGATGTTCTGAAAGAAACCTTGAAGCATGATAAGTCAAAGAGTCCTTTGTCACGGTCATTTTCTGAAGAAAGTAACTGTAATGAAAATCCACTGGTCAAACATTTAACCACAGATGGCACTGCTCAGTGTAAAGCTTTATTAGGTATTACTGACCCAATGCAAAAGCAAAATTTTCAGATCTGTACAAATGAAAAATTGCCAGCAATCGAGGAAAATGTAGATTCCAGCAGAAATGACCACATGCCTGGGGACTGTTCCTTCACACCATCCTCGGAAATAGGGACAAAATGTTCTTGCAAGGAAGGCATTCCAGGACAGCTGCCTGTCACCATTCAAGGTAGTTATTCAAATATCACACCTGTGCACATTGATAAATGCAAGCAGCAAGAACCACCAAACAGTTCAAAAGGTGATTTTATTCCAATAAATGATGAGTGTAAAGAATCATCAGTTGTACATTTGCCTTTCAATGTTCAAAATGCAAAGAAAAAATCCCTTGGCTCTAAGACGCAGGAAAATGCAACTGAACATGATTTTGAATATACTGTAGCAGAAAAGCAAATGTACAATGGTCAGACAGCTTTAAAATCTATCTCTATAGGCAAAAGTTTTCCTGATATACTGTTGTCTAAAAGAAGAGAAGAATTGTCCACAAGTGGAAATGTAGCAAAGAATTCCAATGAAAATACAGATGACCAAAGACCATTTCTGGGCAAAGATACCAACATCAATAATAGACCTTTTAAACAAACTGCATCATTGCTTACCAATATACCTATTTACTTGGAAACAATATCAAATCCTTGTACTATTTCTGAAATGTCTCACACACTTTGCAGTGCAAGTTTAGAAATGAATAAATTCTGTAATCCTTCAAATAATTCAGGTGACTTTGTAGAAAATGAAGAGCATTCGAAGTGCGACTATGCTAAATTGTGCTCAAATTACAATGAAAAAGTTCTTCCTTCTCTTCAAAGGCAGTTGGTTGAACTGCCATCATCTTCCCAAAATATTAGTGATTTAAATTTACATAGATCACCCCTTGGCGATTCGATTCCAATGGACACATTAAATCAGTATTCAAACACTGACAACTGCAACAGTTCTGCAAAAGGAAAATCAAATACTGAATCAAATGCACATTTAGATTTCCTTACAGAGAAAGATAAACCTAAAGAAAACTCACAAGTCTGTATACAAGATGGACGATTTCCCACTGGAATAAAGCAAATGGAAAGTAATTTATTCTCAGACAACAGTGAAAGGCTTTTCAATGCAGAAACCCTGACCAAGGACAATGAACTCTATTCTTTGACTGTACAGCAACAGGAAAATGAGGCAATAGAGATTGCAAATATTCATAAACAAATAAATGAGTGCTCTGATGACAAAACTGTGAACCAATTACCTGAAGTTTCTGAAGAGGTTCAGGGTGAAAGTGAATTCTGTGGGAATCCAGACTTCTTTCATTTGAATGAGGATAGGTCGCAACCAATAATGGACATTTCAGAACAGAATGAGAATGGTGAAAAAGATGGGATGAACAAGGATGATATTGTACAGAGCAGTTTAACAATGGTAAAGACATTTAATAATTTGCATGGCAGTGAACATTTAGATTTGATGGCAAACAATTTATTTCCAGAAAATATTTCAAAGATTGATTCACAAAACTCAGTAGAGCTTACCAGTTCTCAAAAAGAGCATAATCCACAAATTGTCATAATGTGTAATGTTTGTTCAGCATCATTCAGATCTAAACAAGGCTTGGTTAGACATAAAGCCATCAAGCATCATTTAAAAGGTGACAAAACAAGTCAAAGTAAAGAAAACGGAATTCAAGAATACCATATTCCAACAACAGAACCAAATACAGTTTGGAAAGATAACACAAAGAATAACCTGTTTTGTGCATCAGAAAATAAAACCTACATAGAAGACAATTCCTTGGATAATCCTGTAAACAAGGAAACTATTCAATCTGACCAGCATCATTTCTTATATGAAGATCAGCACATAGATGGAAATAGTTCTACATTTAAACAAAATGAAATTGAGTTTCAGTGCAATGAAAATCAACATTTTCAAGGAGCTATTGACACAAATAAAGTCCACTATGGCAGTACAAAAGAGGAACCAAAATCCTGTGTTATAACTTCTAACAAGGACATTGGAACAATGTCGTGCAATGGGCTGTTTGATGCAAAGGAACCTGTTCAGATTAAAATTTCCAAATCTCAAAAAATCTTTGAATATTCAAGGGATGAGAGTGGAAAACCAATGCCTTATTTGATAGACACAAAAGATATTGCAAGACAATATAAGAAACAAAATAACAACATGCCTAATCCAACAGGCGAAAAGAGCAGAAATATTGGAAAAGATGAATCAGAATTAATTTTTAATGGTGCAGTTGTGCAATCCAGTAAGCAAGTCAGTGTCAATTATAGAGAAAAGGAAGATGAGTCCTGTGCTCTATTACAGCTGCAGGTAATGGCAGAATCACGTGATAGCACTCTGTGTCAAGAACAGACAGAAAATACATTATCGACAAGCAAAACAATCAAAATGTGTATTACATCAAAAGAATGGACCTCACGACAACAAATTTCAAATAATGAAACAATAATTGTAGAAGAAAAAGCATGTAATTTAATTAATGTTTTACTGAAGGAAGAACAGTATAAAAATGAGTGGAATGGAGAACTTGAAAGCCAGACTGATTTTACTAGGACATGCTCCTCAGATGAAAGCAATCAGAACATGAAACATATAAAAATAGAACAAGAAACTAGCGAAAAAGCAGTGGAATTACTGCAAGGAAGTACTGAATGCCAACATTCTGATCCTGTAATTCCTGCAGTATTCAACAGTTCAATGCCCAACCTTATCAGTTATTCTCCACTTAAAGTAGCAGAAATTGGTACTCAAACCTTAATAGGCCAGAGGAATGGTGAAAATGCTTTTGAAAAATTGCAGGACCTTACACCATTAAAGTCCTGGGATGAGACATATCCTGTGGACCTAGAGCTGCCTGTTTTAGATGTGATTCCTCCAAATGCAGAGTCACAACATCCATCATCCATGAATAACGCAATGTCACAAATATTTTCAGAAGAAAACTCAGTGGTCAGAAAGAAGTGCCCAAGGGTTTATGGAAATAGAAGCAAAAAATGTAAAGTGGATACAGAGTTAAGTAGCTTTAAAATATTTTCTGCTGACTTTATGATGGAAGATAGTGAACAAATTCTTAGTTCCTATAGGGATCATTTTCACCACAAAAGAAGAACAGAACATTATGACACCATTTCAATTGATGACACTATCATGTTGCATACAAGTAATGACAGCAAAACAGTGGCCAATAGAAGTATTTCTACTGCTGATAAACTTAAATGTAGAGATGTGGCACATGAATGTAGCAGTGAGGATGGCTTAGCAGGTACTGGAATGTCAGAACATACAAATAATAACCTAATGGGGTTACTGAGTCAAAACTTTAAATTAGAAACACTATCTGATGCTGTTCTAAATTCTACAATTTGGAGTAGTCCTCCAGAAGTTGTGGACATCTCAGCACATGGCAACATTACTTCATTTGAATCAACTTCAGAAAATGTGACAAGTACACAAAATCAGATATCAAACATCCAAAGTGAACAGGAAGCAACAGAATCATTGTCTTCCCAACTGCTGGAGCCTTTTGATGGCTTAGCCTCTGATCACTGCATTCTGAGGAGCATAAATGTCAGTGATTTACAAGCTTTAAACCAAAGCTATGAACTTCCAGATGGGGATCTATATAATTCCCCTGGGAATAAGTCTTCTATTTTGAATGCTGTAAATGGTATGAGTGAGGAGTCAAGCCAGAACCTAAAATTATCAAAGATTAGGACAGACGAAGGGAAAATGGCAAAGAATCGTGGTGACATCAATGTCAAATCCAAAGACAAGCAATACAAGTGTAAAGTTTGCTTTCAGTGGTTTCTCACTCTAGGAGAACTTGACTTTCATAAACTCTCACATAATCCTTCCCCTCCACCAACATGTTACATGTGTGTTCAACGGAAGTTTAGTTCCAGAGAACAGCTGAGAGATCACCTGAAGGAAAAGCATGCCAAAAATAAAGCAGGCATTTGGACATGCGGTATGTGCTTGAAAGAGATCTCCGATGTGTGGATGTACAATGAGCATTTGCGTGAGCATGCTACCCAGTTCGCCAGGAAAGGGCAAGCTCAAAAGTCAGTGATCGGATTGACCACTTGCTTTGGTGAAGATAGTGCTATGAAAAACTTTTTCAACACACTCCTAAGCAAAAAGCATGGGAAGTCAAAAACAGTTGATTCAGTTGCAAAGTCCCTTCTTAAAGAAACCAAAGTTTTGAAAGAAAATCTAAAACAAAGCGGGAAAACCAAAGACCAAGGTGAAACAAGCATTAAAAATAAATTAAATTTTACAAGTGCACTTAAACTCTCAGCTTCCTTGAATCCAGATGTTACGCAGAAGACTGAAACGATACAGAAGAACGTTGCTATCCATCCTGATTGCAAAGACCCTTCAAGAGATTGTCATCACTGTGGGAAACAATTTCCCAAACCATTTAAACTCCAGCGGCATTTAGTTGTTCACAGTTTGCAGAAGATCTATCTGTGTTATAAGTGTCCCATTTTCTATTTGGAAATGCAGGAGCTGAGAGCCCACCTTAAAGGTGAACACAGAGTATTAGAAGAACCAGAAGTTAAACATACAACACTGTATACCTGTGAGCTTTGTGCTGATGTTATGCATGTCATAAAAAAGTCCTTTATATGTAGTACTTGTAACTATACCTTTTCAAAAAAGGAACAGTATGATAGACATATGGAAAAACATCTGGCAGGGGGAAATAAGACCCATAAATTCAGGGGAGTGATGAGACCATATGTTCCTCTGCAAAACAGAACTCTTGATCCAGAGGCCAGTCTTGCTCAGAGTTACTCCAGTCTACCTTTACCACCCAATAAAAAACAGAAAACTAATCACAATGAATTGACTGTTAATACAGAAAATAATATTCCAACTATTTCTTCTATTCATTTTGAGCACAATGTTTGTGAAAGCTCATTGGAAGGTCCTCCAGATTTCTTACCAGATGAAATCCATAATACAATGGAAAAGGTAGCCATTTTGACACCAACAAGTACAGATATTGTGGGTGACTTTTCTGAGCTTCTAGTAGAGCTGGAGCAGTCACCACCAAATATTGCCAGTTCTCCACCATGCCTGTCCCCGATTGTTTGTCATCCATTATCTAATGACCTTCATTTAGTTGATTTATCTGTCCCACCCATGCCAGATGCACACAATCAACTCTATGATGTGACATCACCGGTGAATTCAGTGAACACTTACGCATTTCAACCACATGACCGTGTTGAGCAGTGTAATCTTTCAGCAACAGAAAAGATGAATCAAGATGAATCATGTGAAAGTTCTAAACAAACGAATGACTTCCATAAAATACCTTGTAATAGCCACACCAAAACAGCAGCTGTGGAAAAGATGAAGCAAAACTCAAGTGAAATTAAGTCTTCAGAGAAACCAGCCAAAGATTCAGAACCAAAGACTAGTCAGAAAAAACGAAAGGAACAAAGGTCTATGTGTGTCAGATACAGTAACGGCTGCAAGTTAACTGTTGATGAGGGAAATAAAAAAAGAAAACAGGTAAAATCCGACCATGTGAAAAATTCTTGCATTCCACAAGATCATCAGGGTACTGCTACTACCAGAGACGAGTCAGCAGGCAGCCATCTGGCATCCCGAACCAAGCAGTGGGCAAATAGTTCACAGTCTAAAAGAAATGGAATGAATTTCTGTCCACTTAAACAACCAGAAATGCGATCATTCTTTGGGGAATTCAAGCACAAGAAAGAGTTAATCTCAAAACCTCCTCTTTATTCAAAGGGAGGGGCTCAGTCTGTGAACAATTCAGTTAGAAAGCATAGATTGATGCAAAGTATAAAACCTATTGAATCAAATAATTATCGGACAGCAGAATCACAGAGTAATCTTCTTAGCCAATTATTTGGACAAAAATTAACCAGCTTCAAGATTCCTTTAAGAAAGGACACCTCAGAGTGAATTAATGTAAATGACTCCTAGTGTTATTGATAATTGAATTTTCTTCTGGAGAATTGAGAAAACATAAAAGCCTTACAGTTCTGCAGCATTATTTCAGCATATAGCTGGAATGGCCTTGCACAGACATCTCTGTGAAGTACTTCACTTTGTGTCCCAAATATAATTCTTTGATTCACCTGTTTTATCATGTACAAATTATGACTTTGATGTTGGAAATGAGAAAATGTAATTACGATGGGCTGATGGGTAATTGCCTCAAACATGGGAGTATCACAAGAGTGCATATGTAATGCCAATCTATATAATGTTGTTCATTTTTTGCCAGAACTATTTGTAGAACAATATTCACTAGCATCTTTTTGTTTCTGAAAATTTCATTGTGAGTGTCATTAAATAAGTTTGTTTACTTTTAGCTGTTATGCAGACAATGGGAGGAAAGAAGTATTCTAATGTCATAGCTTTTCCACTAGAGGTACACATTGACCTTGGTATGCATTTTATTCAAAATGATTTGTACTTTAGGCATGGCTAGAAACCTCTTGACATGTCAAGAGTGAAGTAGGGTACCGCATTCCTTTTTTTCAGATTGGCTGGTCATGTTTATTTCCATCCTTCATTCAGCCAGTAACCATTGTTACTGTATTGCAACATTGCCATGTCACTTTTCAACCAGCCCTTCCTTTCCTTGCCCCTGAATTATCTTATCTTTCCCTACATCACCTAATCAGAAACATTTATTATCTGCCACCATTACCTTTACACTAGATTGTGCTCTCCAGATTAATTCAGGCTAATTTTCCTTCAGCAAAAAGTAATCTGCCAGGGGAACTCAATGGGTGGAGTAGCATCTGTGTGAGGGGAAGGTTGAAGGAGTACTCACTGTTTTTGCAGTTGAGACCCTCTTAACACAGTGGTTCCAAAGTCTGGCTATGCCATGGACCCCTACCATTAACCGAGGGGTCTGTGGAACCCAGGCTAGGAACCCGTGCTCTATCAGGACCAGAAGGGAAGGGAAGACAGATGATGTAAAGAGGAGAAGGGAAGGGGTGAGTAGGTGTTTTGTGGACCTGGAACGGGGGGGGGGGGGGGGGGGGGGGGAGAGGTGACGGACGATGAGCCAATGGAGAAAGATCAGTGAAATGAAGAGGTGGAAGCAGATAAAGAAAAAAAGGACAGATTTGGAGGAGTAGGTGAAAGTGGAGACATCTAGAAATGTGATAACCAGGATCACAAATGGTACTAATGTTGGCTTCTGGTAAGTTAGGTAAGTGAAAATAGGAAACTTTAGTGGAGAAGTGAAGGGCAGTTGGAACCAGGTGAGAGTGGCAACATTGGAGCAAGTGAATACGACTGGGAGAGGAAGACAAACATGGGTGAAGGGAGGCTGGTGAGGAGTACAGGAAAGGGAACAAAGGAGATAAGGCTTACCTAATGTAGGAGAATTCAATATTTCTACCACTGGCTTGTAGACTTACCAAACAGAACATGAGGTATTGGTGCTCTGTTCTGGATTGGGGCTCACCCTGACAGTGGAGAAGCAAAGGAAATACAGGTTGGTCTGGGAATGGAAGGAAAATTGAGATGGTATGCAGACAGAAGTTTGAACTGGCCATTTTCTCCATAATGCAGATGCTCTTCAAATCAGTCACCATGACTGAGCTTGACCTCACTCATTCAAAGGAGGCCAAAGCATTAAATGAGTAAGGGGTGGGCTGGAAGGAAGGAAGAGTGGGTGAATGGGCCAGGGAGTCATGAAGGCAGTTGTCCCTGCAGGAAGTGGAAAGGGGTGGGGAGGAGAATATTTGGCTAGAGATGGAATCTCGTTGCAACTGCTGGAAAATGTGGAATGTGTTGGATGCAGATGCTACTAGGCTAAAAAGTAGAACTCCATCTGAGATAGCATGACAACAGTAGTCAGGAGGAAAATATTGTGCGAAGGGCTCCCTCAACCACAGTGGAAAGGAAACCATATTTGCTGAAAAAGGAGGGCATTTCAGATGTCTTAGAAAATAGACCTAATCTTTATAGCAGATAATGCAGAGACAGAAGAAGTGGGGGAAAGGGATGGCATCATTTTAAGAGACAGGGTGGGAAAAGGTGTAGTCCAGGTAGCTTCCCCCCCCCCTCTAAATTTAAGTTGATTTCCAAAGCCAAGTTCCAAACCTACAAATCATTCCAAAAGTATCCATTTTCACCCTGACCTCTGTTCATCACTGGCTTTCTTATTTTTTCTCCTCCAAACCATGTCCATCAGTCCATCAACAATACCTTGAGCCACAAGAAGAAATAAGATCTGGAAATACTCAGCAGATCAGGCAGCATCTGTTGAAAAACAGCACCAATGAAAGGTTTTCTAGCATCTGTGAAACTTTAGATGAAGGTGAATGTTCAAATGTAGGTACTATTTTGAAGTAATTCTTAATGTTGCAGTGTATTAAATCAACATCAATTAACTGAAGATTGAATGGATAATGATTGTGACGAGTTTTATATGGCGTGTCTGAACACACTTCCACATTTTATCCTGTGAAACAGTTGCTAATTATTTTGGTGCTTGCATATGTAACTGAAGTTTTATATTTGCTGCAACTTCCAAATGCACTCACAGACACTGTTGTCACAAATATGTCCAACATACCTGCTTCTCCTTAATAAGAGGGGTGGACTTTAGCTCTGAACAACAATAATCAATAATGGGTGCTATTTTTGTAATGTGAATGCCGTCTTCCTCAAAGCAAAATAATTGGAAAAGTTGCTTTATCTGTTGGAAATACAATGTGCTGTTAAATGTAAACAGATTTTTATCTTATATATAAATCTTAAAATGTTATGCTTATTTCATTTGGAATAAAAACTCAGGAGCAAGAAATGATATTTGATGTTTTGGTGAACTCCCTGATCAATGGGATATAATGTATGCACTGAAGTTATGATGCAGACATTTAGAGTATGTTATGGCTGTCCTTCAAATTTTAGATCAAAGGTGCTTTATTCTGTTTGATGTGTATCTTTATAACATGTAAAATATTTAGGTAATTTACTTTTGGTGCAATGCGTTTATCAGAAATTTATTTTAGTATTGTTGAAAAAAATTGCTGTCTTAATTTGGAGGTGTATGCAAAAGTGCCTTTCATTATCATATAAATGTTGATTACTGCAAACTAAGGCTGCATCTTTTTGTTTTATAGTATTGTATACATGCATTGGCTGAGTTTTTAAAATCATTATATGAAAAGTTAATTAACATTACGCTTCGAAACAGTTGATTGTGTACATATTACAACAGTAGTTTGCAGACTTTACACAAAGCAGAAATGCTTAAAAACTACTTACGTTTAAGTGTTTGACCAATTGCCTTTGCAGCTTACTGTAAGTTCGCAGACGATATTTGCACATGCACTTAAATAAATATTTTCAGCATGTATAATTCAAGCAGGAAACGTGTGAAGTATTTGTTTTGTCAGAAGCATACTTTAGAACTCTTGCACATGCAAGTGACTTTCAGATTATGCACCACAGCATTCAGATATTCAAAGTACACTGCAAATCCTAACAAAAAGCCAAAGTTAGAAAAAATTACCCCTAGCAACACAGAGAATGCTGAAGGAACACAGACAGTAATTCAGTTCAGGTCATGCAGCATCTAGAAACATAGAAAACCTACAGCACAATACAGGGCCTTCGGCCCACAATGCTGTGTCGAACATGTACTTACTTTGAAATTACCTAGAGTTATCCATACTCCTCTATTTTTCTAAGCTCCGTGTACCTGTCCAGGAGTCTCTTAAAAGACCCTATCATATCAGCCTCCACCACCGCTGCCGGCAGCCCATTCCACGCACTCACCACTCCCTGAGTAAAAAAAAACTTACCCCTGACATCTCCTCTGTACCTACTTCCAAGCACTTTAAAACTGTGCCCTCTCATGCTAGCCATTCCAGCCCTGGGAAAAAGCCTCTGACTATTCACATGATCAATGCCTCTCATCATCTCATAAACCTTCATCAGGTCACCTCTCATCCTCCGTTGCTTCAAGGCAAAAAGGTCAAGTTCGCTTAACCTATTCTCATAAGGCATGCTCCCCAATCCATGCAACATCCCTGTAAATCTCCTCTGCACCCTTTCAATGGCTTCCACATCCTTCCCGTAGTGAGGTAACCAAAACAGAGCACAGTACTCCAAGTGGGGTCTGATCAGAGTCCTATAAAGCTGTAACATTTGTCTCTTAAACTCAATCCCACGACTGATGAAGGCCAATGCACCGTATGCCTTCTTAACCACACAGTCAACCTGCGCAGCAGCTTTGAGTGTCATATAGACTCGGACCCCAAGATCCCTCTGATCCTCCACGCTGCCAAGAGTCTTACCATTAATACTATAACCTGCCTTCATATTTGATCTACCAAAATGAACCACCTCACACTTACCTGGGTTGAACTCCATCTACCACTTCTCAGCCCAGTTTTGCATCCTATCAATGTCCCACTGTAACCTCTGACAGCCCTCCACACTATCCACAACACCCCCAACCTTTGTGTCATCAGCAAATTTACTAACCCATCCCTTCACTTCCTCATTTATAAAAATCACGAAGAGAAGGGGTCCCAGTAAAAATCCCTGAGGCACACCACTGGTCACTGACCTCCATGCAGAATATGACCCGTCTATAACCACTCTTTGACTTCTCTGGGAAAGCCAATTCTGGATCCACAAAGCAATGTCCCCATGGATCCCATGCCTCCTTACTTTCTCAATAAGCCTTGCATAGGGTACTTTATCAAATGCCTTGCTGAAATCCATATACACTATATCTACTGCTCTTCCTTCATCAATGTGTTTAGTCACATCCTCAAAAAATTCAATCAGGCTCATAAGGCACGACCTGCCTTTGACAAAGCCATGCTGACAATTCCTAATCATGGCTCTCCAAATGTTCATAAATCCTGCCTCTCAGGATCTTCTCCATCAACTTACCAACCACTGAAGTAAGACTCACTGGTCTATAATTTCCTGAGCTATCTTTACTCCTTTAATAAGGGAACAACATCTGCAACCCTCCACTCCTCCAGAACCTCTCCCATCCCCATTGATGATGCAAAGATCATTGCCAGAGGATCAGCAACTCCTCCATTGCCTCCCACAGTAGCCTGGGATACATCTCATCCGGTCCCAGTGACTTATCCAACGTGATGCTTTCCAAAAGCTCCACCACATCCTCTTTCTTAATGTCTATATGCTCAAGCTTTTCAGTCCACTGCAAGTCATCCCTACAATTGCCAAGATCCTTTTCCGTAGTGAATACTGAAGCAAAGTATTCATTAGGCATCTCTGCTATTTCCTCCGGTTCCATACATACTTTTCCATTGTAACACTTGATTGGTCCTATTCTCTCTTGTCTTATCCTCTTACTCTTCACATACTTGTGGAATGCCCTGGGGTTTTCCTTAATCCTGCCCGCCAATGTCTTCTCATGGCCGCTTCTGGCTCTCCTAATTTCATTCTTAAGCACTTCCCTGCTAGCCCTATAATTTTCTAGATCTCTATTATTACCTAGTTTTTTGAAACTTTTGTAAGCTTTTCTTCTTGACTAGACTTTCAACAGACTTTGTACACCACGGTTCCTGTACCCTACCATCCTTTCCCTGTCTCTTTGGAACATATTTACGAAGAACACCATGCAAATATCCCCTGAACATTTGTCACATTTCTGACGTACACTTCCGAGAACATCTGTTCCCAATTTATGCTTCCAAGTTCCTGCCTGATAGCTTCATACTTTCCCTTACTCCAATTAAAGGCTTTCCTAACTTGTTTGTTCCTATCCCTCTGCAATGCTATGGTAAAGGAGATGGAATTGTGATCACTCTCTTCAAAATGCTCTCCCACTGAGAGATCTGACACCCGACCAGGTTCATTTCCCAATACCAGATCAAGTACAGCCTCTCCTCTTGTAGGCTTATCTACATGTTGTGTCAGGAAACCTTCCTGAACACACCTGACAAACTCCACCCCATCTGAATCCCTTTGATCTAGGAAGATGGCTATCAATATTTGGGAAATTTAAAATCTCCCACCACCAAGACCCTGTTATTATTACACCTTTCCAGAATCTGTCTCCCTATCTGCTCCTCGATATCCTTGTTACTATTGGGTGGTCTATATTAAAAAAAACAGTATTACAGACCCCTTGCTGCTCCTAACTTCCACCCACAGAGACTCAGTAGACAATTCCATCATGACTTCCTCCTTTTCTGCTGCTGTGACACTATCTCTGATCAGCAGTGCCACGCCCCCACCTCTTCTGCCTCCCTCCCTGTCCTTTCTGAAACATCTAAATCCTGGCAACTAAAGTCTATGGAAGGAAATGATCAGTCAGTATTTCAGCTCAAGGTCCCTTTTAATGATGGGAAGGATAGAGAGGAGAAGCCAGCATAAAAGTCTAGTGGGGAGGGGGAAGAGTGAAAAACTGTGAGTGATAGGAAGAGCCACAGGGGGTGGTGGAAGATGGGCAAGTGAGGGAAGGGGGAGGAGAAATGATGCAAGAAACTGGCCGGTGATAGGTTGAAGTGACAAAGGGCTGAAGAAGAGTGGATCTGATAGGTAACCACTCCCTTCCAGCCCCACCTTCATTTTTCCTTTCCTCGTAGGCCCATGTCCCTACACTTTCTCCTCCAAAGCCCTGTCAATCTGCTGATCACTCACATATTCTTCCCTCTGGATCCCCTCCTCACCTCCTTCCTTTCATTCCACTATATCACAATCAATAGATACACTATTCTCCCCTATCAGATTCCATCAAAGAAATAATGATTGCACATCTGACAGCTTTTGGTGCAAATCACTGAGATTTATACTGTGTATCATTAATCTGTCAATCATATGGAGGTTAAACTATCACTATACCGCATATTGCAGGAGAGACATGAAAGTCTGTCTCAATATTTCAAGAGTTTAAATCCCAAAGTAGTTGAGCCAATGCTACTTGGGCTTCATTGTCCAACCTCAACACTTGCAAATAGGATTGAGTTCCAGGGCAATCAGCTTAATTTCCTTTGGATCAATGTGTCTATGTGCAGCGAAGGATTCACCTCAGATTGGACTATGTGCATGATGCCTGCATTAAGTTAACTGAACAGTAGATGGCTCCCTAACGAAAGCAAGCAATTTCACTTGTATATTAGTATTGCTTTGTTGTTCCTTGTCATAATATTCTAAAGGGTCTGGAAATAATTAAAGCTAATCATTACTAAATTAATTTGAGTTCTTATTCAGACATAATTAATCCCGATGTATATAAAAGATTTGCCCATTCTAGTTCAGATGGATTTTTAAACTATTTCACATCCTGTTCTGACATCATAGTATAAACTAAAGATTGGCAAATATGGTCAAGTTTTCATGGACAACATAATATAATGTCCCATGTTCCTTTACAAGGGGTAAGATTAACATTTGTCTTCCTGTTCACAATTTATATTGTTAAAAAGACATTTTTACTTGTGAAATTGCATTTTAAAAGATCAGTCTGGGACAAATGGCTTCTCTTTAAATTGTACTGATAATTGATTGTGATAGATAGTATTGCAGGGCACCATGGCAGATTAAACTCAACTAATCCATTAATTTATCAGTTTATTCCACGGCATAACTGTAAACGGCTCAACATAGTCACAATATAAAATATACACAATTCAATGAGCTCATCACCTTTAAATGAGGACATACACCGAAATTACTGTGATCTACTTAACAAATGTTGCAATTTAGCTGTTGTAAAAAGAAGAAAATATATGGACACTGAAAGAACTAACAGATTTAAGTGTGCGAGATATCATTGATGCTACGTGGGATTGTTCGATGTGGAAAGCTATGATCGCCCAAGCACGTAACACGCAAGGCACACGAAGAAGCAAAGAACTCCAAATTAAAACTACCACCAAGACCTAAGGAGCAATGTTGTACTAGCTTATAAATGCTTATTTTATGAGGTGTTTTGTGTTATGCAGGACTGCTGTCACTCATATCTTTCAACTGCAAATCAAATTCGATGGATTAAATATAACCCCTAAATGTAGTCAACATATCCCAACTCCAGCCAGAAGTCAAAATTTCAGGGGCAAGGAAGAAATTAATTCAGCAGGAATTGTAAAAATGCTCACAAAATTTGTTACATTTCAATGTTTACTGCACAGGTCAGCAATACTGACATTCATTTGTAAAGTTAGAAACAAGGAAATTCTCTTTGAGTATTAAATTTTACAGTTAATTGACATTGTAGTGAATATATATGAACTAACTGAACTATAAACAAGCAGTCTAATTGGCACAAAGGAATTACATAATTAGTTATTGCAACTGTGTGTTTATATTTCCCTACCCTTTGATGAACGTTACAGATACGTTGTCTACTTCAGAGTTCATTACTCTGTCTAAAGGCATTCTAAATGAAAGCATAGGGCGAAAAGTCAGTCTTCTTAAATCAGTCATCGACTTTGAGGCTCATATGAATTAGGAAAGCACTGAGTTCTAAATTGTGCTCTTATTTCCCTATCATCTCCCTTTTGTGCAAGCTACATATTTAATGTTGTGCTTCCTCTCCACCATCTTAGACTCACAGAGTTTTACAACCTGCAAACATGTCCTTTGGGCCAACTCATCAATGACAATCAAGTTGCCTACCTGAGCTAGTCCCATAGTCCTGCATTTGATCCATATTCCTCTAAACATTTCCTGTACTTGTTCAAATGTAATTAAACATTGTAATTGTACCTGCTTCAACCATTTCCTTACACCACTATGCTCTGTGTGGAAACATTTGCCCCTCAGGTCTCCTTTTAACTTTAAACCTATGCCCTCTAGATTAAAATTCTTCTACCATGAGAAAAAGATTGTGATCCTTTATCTCATATATCCCCTTCATTATTGTACATACACCTGTAAGGTTATCCCACAGTCTCTTACAGTCCAAGATAAAAAAAAAGTCCCAAACTATCCATTCTATCTTTATAACAAACCCCCTTCAAACCCCATAACTTCATTGAGAATCTTTTCTGCATCCTTTTCAACTTTATGATATCCTGTACCTAGGTAACCAGGATGGCACATGCTTCATATCTTCCACCTGTAGTCAGCAAGCCATTTCATATCACTTTAATAGCAAGCTGCTAATGTTGGTGGAAAGAGTTAATTGGTTGTATTAAGGGGCTGTACATGGTTTAGCCAAGCAAGTAAAACAGGATAGATAATAAAACTAATTATCCAGCATCTCATTATTGGAAAATCCTGATGGTCTATTGGGCTCATTTGTTAGTTTAGAATGTATTAAAAGTCTGTACGTGATTTACTCTCAGTGGCCACTTTATTTGGTATCCTGCTCATTAATGCAAATATCTAATCAGCCAATCATGTGGCAGCAACTCAATGTATAGAATCATGCGGACATGGTCAAAAGGTTCATTTGTTGTTCAGACCAAACATCAGAATGGGGAAGAAATGTGATCTAAGTGATGTTGACTATATAATGATTGTTGGTGCCAGACTGGGTGATTTGAGTATCTCAGAAACTGCTAATCTGGGCTTTTCACATACAAGCCTTCAGAGCTTACAGAGAATGATGCAAAGGGGAAAATATCAATAATCAGCAGTTCTGTGAGAGAAAATGCCTTGTGAATGAAAGAGGTCAGAGAAGACAGGCCAGTCTGGTTCACTCTGATAAGAAGTGAAAGTGTTGTACAGGAGAGTATCTCTGGATGCACATCACTTAGAACCTTGAAGTGGATGGACTACGGCAGCAGAAGGCCATGAACATACACTCAGCAGCAACTTTATTAGATACAGGAGCAACTTAATAAAGTGGCCAAGGAGTGTATGTCCAGTCCAACTGAGGAGCTTAAAATGATGAAAGCATCTAAAAGAGCAGAATTGTAGATATTTAGAAGATGAGAGAAATGGGAGTAAAGGTCTCAAGTTATGATACAACTAGTCCTTCTTAGAACTAAATCAGAAACTGCATCCCACTAAACAGATAGAGGAACTATGGAAATGTTTCCCTGAAAGACTGTGGGGCAGTTGAACTTTAAAGAACAAGTTGATGGATCAGAGATTCACCAGATAATACTACAAAATTCAAGCAAATTGATATCAAAGATAAAAAAAATGGTGCTGAGAAGATCCTAATACATTACTGGATAGATTGGAGAGCCTAGCTGGCCCACACTTTAGTATTTTTTTAAAATTTTGCTTAACATTGCACTCGAATTTCTAAAGGACATTGTTTCTCCCCACCCCCTAACTTAATAACAAAAAGATTCTTGGAATGTTAAAAGGGAAGAATTTTTTTAATGAAAGGGTGAAAATATCCATTTTCCATGTGATACCTCATTAACAAAGTTGGGAGATTGACTGGTTAATAAAAAAAAACTTATATGGGCAAGTAAATGTCATTTAAACATTCAAAATATCAAAGGCAATCAACTTCAAGTAGAATAACAGTCAGTCTCCTATATACGAATTAGTGGACCGCTTTGCTCTTGAAGAACACAGCTGCTAGGATCTGCACAGCAGCTCAGCAGAAAAAAAACCTGGTTCCAAACTGTGTTTTATTCAACACCCTAACAGTAAAACAGTGGCATAATCTTGTTAATATCTACTGGTACTTGAATATTTAAACACTACCAATTGTTGTGTCATATGTACCACACCATTATTATTTCTCTCCGTGCCTTGTGACATATCGGGCGGCAACCTTGCCATTTCTTTAGCATTTTTGTCTGGGTTTTTTTTACGAGCTGAGGGGCTTGCTTGACCCAGCGCAGATGGAAAGTGTGCAAGGAGCCAGACAGATTCAAACCCGGGACCGCTCACCTCAAAGTCTGATGCTGATGCCATTACACCACCAGCTGGTGTTTCTGATGTCCACATTTGTGTCCCGCATGGTGGGAAGATATGGCCTTCTGCATAAGGTGGCCATATGTGTACTGTCCATTCATTGTGTTTGGACGTTAAGTTAAATGATATATATCACCTATACCAATGGTTTTGACCAGTAAGACTGCTAAGTCAAACTCAATTGGTGCCATATGGATTTGCTTGATCTTATGTGCTTCCTTCATCATCATTTCAAAATTCATTTGCCAAAGACTGCCTGAAAAATAATTTGCAATGATGGCTTTCTTTCTGAGTGTTTTACAACAAGCTGTGGAAGTAGCAATGTCACAATCTGTTGCTTAATGCACTTGATCTACTTAAGGATTAATAATTGAACAGAATAGTGGGAATTGATGACTCTTAACTTTGATTGCCTTGAAGTCAGATTGTGTTATGTTGTCTATTACTCCATGACACGACTAAAATAGAATTACACAGGAAGAAATGTGATGACAGCCATTTCCAGGCCATGATATGTTATTCCAGAAATTCTACCTGGCACTTCCCAGCAGATGCCGAATCAATTACATCATTCCTCGTGCAGCATTCATCTGGAGCACTGCAGAGGAAATCAAAGCTTCCAAGCGGAACTGTTACTGGGCATTCTCGGGATAACTGAGCTCCTCACTACTTTATGCTGAGCTGAGTCTCCACATGACCTTTATCTTGCAGGCTTAATCTAATCCTTTCATGGTGCTTTGCCTTCTTGTCCACACATTTCACCTGGAATTTGCTTGATTAACACTGACTACAACCCTCCCTCCCCAATGTACTTTACCTACTGAATCTCCACCTCACCCTTTAATAAGTACAGCAATCCTCTAATTTACCAACTCAACTACTACCTCCCAGCCATTGAACTCTTCACGCCAAAATGTAATCTGGCCCATGATTGTCAGTCCTCTCTCCTGGTTTGGATTGCATCCCAAAAACATGCCATGCAGTTTGTAGCAGTAGGTCTATAATCAAAAACAAGCTTAGTGGCATCTTGTTGTTTTATCAATTAACTCAGATATTAGGGTGCTCTAGAATTTTTACTTTGTGCAAGGATATGTGCTGAACAGATACATTTCAGAAATGAATATTCAGAAATGAAACACAGCAGAAACAAAATATCTCCAGGTATTTGAAGAAAATAATAATTGTAACAATTCTTTTTACAGTTCAATTGGTAGAGCTTTGCAGTTCCAACCCTAGGGCATTGGCAATTTGTGGAGATAGGTAGGTTTGGGCAAATTGAATTTCAAAATGTAAATTATTGCAAGCAATATGAAATTAAGTATTTTTGGACATAACTCACTGTTAAAGTTAACATTTTGTTTTGCTAATTGCATTGGAATTCAGTGAAAAGTGGTCTGAAGCAGCAGAAACTCCACACAATAATACAAAGTGTGATTTGTTTTGTATCCTAGCCAAAGAAACTTTTAACTGTAATTACATTGACATGGTGAATTTCTGAAGGAATCTGGAGAAAGGGAGGTATCTGTCTGAATAAAAGGAAAGGATAACAGGTTTAGAGAGCCTTGGTTTTTGAGAGATATTGAGGCCCTGGTTAAGAAAAGGAAAGAGGTGCATAGCAGGTATAGGCAGGCAGGAACAAACGAGGTACTTGGGGACTAAAAGAAATAGATTGGAACTAGAGGTCATAGGTTAAGGGTGAAAGGTGAAATGTTTAAGGGGAACATGAGGGGGAACTTCTTCACTCAAAGAGTGGTGAGAGTGTGGAACGAGCTGCCAGCGTAAGTGCTGGATGTGGGGTCAATTTCAACATTTTAGAGAAATTTGGGTCGGTACATAGATGGGAGGGCTATGGTCCAGGCAGGTCGGTGGGAGTTGGCAGATTAATGGTTTGGTTTGGACAAGATGTTGCACTGTTCTATGAATCTATGATTCCAAAATGCTACTTTTTGAGCAATTATTCCATTTAAAATACCAAAGAAGGTGCTTGTCATGTCTGGTTGTGGCAATTTATGACAGCAGAGAGGTCTGTCTAACTGGATCCAGACAATGAAATATGAGACTGCTGGGAACCCATCACCTGCAGGTCCCCTCTGACTAATGTACTTACTCTCCCCATCCCCTTGTTTGGAACCCATACCATTTCTCCCCATTCCCCTCACCTTCCACGTGTTTTACACCCAGTGACTCCTGCCAATTTGTGACCCACGTTCTCACACCACTCCATCACACTGCATCCTATATTTTATTTGACTCAGTGTACAATATTTCCCTCATATCTGTGCATCAGTGTAGCAGTTTTTTTAACGCTGAGATACCTTTTTGTTCTTACCAAGTAAGTCCAATCCATTCAGATAGTTTAGGATGCAATTTGCCTATTTTGAGGTAGTAAAGAGACTTGAGGCTTTTCAGATCTTCATTTCCAACAACCAGGTCATGAGTGGTGGTGTGGTATGACAGCTGTAGATTCCTTGCAGTGGGTGACACGGCAGCGTAGTGGTTAGTACAATGCTGTACAGTACCAGCGACTCGGGTTCAATTCCTATCACTGTTTGTATGTTCTCCTCGTGACTGCATGGGTTTCCTCCAGATGATCCAGCCTCCTCCCACATTCCAAAGACGTACCAGTTGGTAGGTTAATTGGTCATTGTAAATTGTCCCGTGATTAGGCCAGGATTAAAATTGGGGGATTACTGGGTGGCACACCTCGATGGGCAGAAGGGCCTATGTCAATTTTTTTTTAAATACATGATAGAACTCTGCATCCAATTCTTGCTCAGCCGGGTCTTGCAAAATTCTTTGCCCGTGACAATAGGGAGCTACTTGATGACTTGGAGATTTATTTAGTCACACCAAGATTTCCATGACCAGTCAGGCTTTGTATAGCATTGATTACACCCTGTCCTCTTCTTGGCCTTTTCTTGAACCGTCATTGGTGTGGCTTCATTAAAGTGCTCAACACCTTGCAGATATTGGTGGTCTTCATATCATTTCTCCTCGCATTTGTAATGGAAGGTGCAAAAGAAAAAGGCCCTCCCTCAAATGCAGGGCTCCAATTTCAGTATGAATGCAGGCTGGCAGTAGTGAGTTAAGGTCAGGTGTGGATAACTGCTCTGGGAATTCAGCAATCTCATTCATAGGCCAAAGTGCCCTAATCTTCACAAACTTTTGTCTGTGGACAGTCCATTCATTAGATAGGAAACAGAGGACTGTTATATGAAAAATCACCCTGTGTATCCTGATTATTTTAATCAGAACAATAACAGAATGTTGAGAATGGAATGAAAATAAGTCCACAGTCAACACTTTAACATCCTCATTCCCCTGTACTTGTGTTTAGCAGTCTTTGACAGCCATATTCACATTGATAATGTGATGTAGCAACACGTGCAAAATCATGCTCCTGTTTAAAGTGTTATTACTTAGGATTAATTGATATCCTCTGTCATAAAGGCCATCCAAAGCAATCATTTTAGTAAGACCATGCTGGAGTCTTTACTATTTTGATACATATAATTAAAGCATATATTCTATCCATTTAAAAGAAAAATAAGTAATATATCAAAGCTTACACTGGAAAAAAACTGATTTTATATCAAATGAACTAAATCCAGATTTATGGCTCTGATCCATATTCATATTTTCAAAATTACATTAACCTTGGAAAAATATCACTGCTACAATTCAGCATTCCCTTGGGACATGCAAATTGGCCAAAACAGAATTTAAACACAAAGCTTACTTCTGTTAAAGGGAACATGTAAAAGATTTGAGTGATTGGATGAAGACATAAGAAAGCCATAACATTTTGAGTTTCACTCAAGGGATAAATTTTGGTCATTGTACAGAAAATTAGTCACTGAGCAATATTGTTTTGTACCTATATCAACTTGGGGCTCATATGTGGAAAGAGGCGGAAAAAAAGATGCACAATAGATAAAGATCAGAATGTTTCAAGATGAGAGAAAATGCAATTCATGCTACTGAAACAACACAATGCTATCTCTCTAAAGAACCACAGAGATTACTGAACTAAAAGTTGACATCTGAATGAAATACATGATGAATAATGAACTAATAGTACTAT
This sequence comes from Hemitrygon akajei, assembly GCF_048418815.1. Taxonomy (NCBI): domain Eukaryota; kingdom Metazoa; phylum Chordata; class Chondrichthyes; order Myliobatiformes; family Dasyatidae; genus Hemitrygon; species Hemitrygon akajei. The sequence continues at coordinate 56,868,675 of NC_133140.1, forward strand.
TTAGTTTAAATTATTTGTGTTTGGAATATACTCTCTCAAAGTAAATTAAATGTAATTTCCAAAATAAAAATTCATTTGCTTCATAGTTTTATCAAGAAAAAGTGTAATGCAATTGATGCATCACCTTGTTAAAAAATGACAGGTAAGAGGGGACAGCATTTATTTTGTTTGAAATTGCTGAACTCACTTTTGATTTCAGAGGCTACATTGGACCATGTATATAAACAAAAAATAGACATCGACATAAATTGGGGAACCACTTTGTCAAGCACCTCAGCTCAATCTACAACAAGTAGGATTTCCCAGTGGCCCAACATTTTAAATCCCTCCCCCTAGTCCTATTCAGACCTGTTGGTCCAAGGCCTCCACTACTGCCATGATGAGGCCACTCTCAGCTTGGAGGGGCAAAACCTCCTATCCCAACTAGGTAGCCTCCAGCATGACAGCATGAACATCGATTTCTCTAACCCGGTAATTTCACCTCCCCCCCCCCCCCCCCCACTCCTCTCTTTTGCTATTCCCATTATGGCTTTCCTCTTAACTTTTCTCTTCACTTCATCTGCCTACCACCTCCCTCTGGTGCCTCTCCTCTTTCCCTTTCTCCCATAGACCACTCTCCTCTCCTATCAGATTCCTTCTTCTTTAGCCTTTTAAATTTTCCACCTATGAGCTCCCAGCTTCTCACCTCATCCTCACCCACCTATCATATTCAAGCTTGTACTGTTTCCCCCTCCCCCACCTTCTTATTCTGGCCTCTTCCCCCTTATTTTCCAGTCCTGATCAAGGGTCTCAGCCAGAAACATCAGCACTTTATTCTTCTCCATAAATGCTGCCTGACCTGCTGAGTTCCTCCAGCATTTTGTGTGTGTTACACTGGATTTCCAGCATCCACAGAATCTCTTATGTAAATGAAAACAGAGATTCCTTGAGTTAAGCTTCATTAGAGGTGTAGATGGCCAAGCGCTGGGGACTGCAGAAAAATCCTGGTCATTCTATAGAAAATAAGTTATTCCATTCTCCAGTTTTTCTCATCTTTATCACATTTATTCTGAAGCTATCATCTTCCATATCAGTCTTAATTGTTATACTCATTCTTCAGACTTGAATATCACTGGCAAGGCTGGAGATTAATGTTCATCCTAATACTAAATTTCTCTTCCTGAGCAATTGGCCGTTTCACCTGGTGAAAATCTTCCCACTAGACTGTAAAATAGGAAATTACCCAGCTATCATAATGGAGCTAAATGCAGTAAGTTTCCAGGACAGGGGATGAGAACCTGAAGGTGGTGATGCACCCTGTAAAAGATGCGCTTGTCCTTCAAGGCAGTAGAGGTGGAGGAGAAATCTTGGCAAGTTGAAGCAGTGTTTCGTGTGAATGGTAAGCCATCTGCCACAGTGCAATGGGACAGGAAAAAGTGAACAGATGGTGAATCAGGTCCCAAGCCAACAGGTTGCTTTATCTTGGAGAGTGTAAATGGTACTACACTCATCCAGGCAATGGAAGCCATTCCATCACATCGCCAATATTTTGCGATCATGTGAACCTCTCTCCCTTCTGACCTTATAATGGATAATAAGGTCGTTAATGAAGCAGCTTAGGGTAACTGGGACTGAGTGTTCTGAGACCTAAGAGAAGTAATACTCTGGAAATGAGATCATTGACTTCAGCTAGCTACTCTCACCTTCCTTTTATGTAAGGTCTGAAATCTGCTAGTACAGAGTTTTGGCTTAAATTTCATTAATTTCTATAATGCTGAGGTTCCTGGATTCCACATTCTTCCTTCCAGTCAAGGGCTGTCATATTCTCCGATTGAAGAGACAATTACCGTACTTTTTTTTACTGTTGGCCCAGTACATACCGATTTCTGGAATCAAGCATCTCTACAGAATCCAAACTGAGCATCAGCAGTTAGGTTATTAATAAATATACAGTGCTTCTTGTCGACTTCAATAACTTTGCTTGCTGAAAACACAAGAGACTGCAGATGCTGGAATCATGGGTTGAAACTAGGCTGCTGGAGGAGCTTAGGGGGCAGAAGAGCATCTGTGCAGGGAAAAGGGCAGTCAACATTTTGGGTTGAGACCCTTCATCTGGATTAGAAGAGGTGAGACAGACTGTATAAAGTGGTGCAGGAAGGGTGGGGAAAGAGTTGGCAAACGATAGGTGGATCCTGAAGAGGAGAAGCTACTTGGCAGATGGAGTCAGGTGCCAAGCAGTTGAAATGCAATTGTAGGCTCAGTTTTGAAAGGACCCTTCCCTCAGTTTTTTTGTTCCATTTCTGAATAAAGGTTATTAACTGGAAACACAAAAACATTTGCTAGCATCCTTTATATGTTGTTTTAGTGTTGGGGGGGTGGGGGGGGGAAGTCCTTCCAATTTACACAGCACCAAAAATTTTATCATTGATTGTTTAAACTTTGATAGAGATGTTTCTTTTGTGAAGTGTTTCAGCAACTGATATCATTAGCGAAAATTCCTACAAGGCATACTTAATGGTGTGCAGTGGAACTGCAGACTCAGTTTGTAAATAATAGCGAGTGTTTAATTTGATTAATTGATATGATCATTTGGCCTGCAAAGGCTTTTGTTTCTGCAGCCTCAAGTGATTCACAGTCTTTGCCGTTAGCAATAAGCTGCAGAGGAAAGATAAAGTACTGTGTTCCAGGAAAAAGAATAAATATGACAAAATGAGGCTTGAATCACTTTCCAACTCCTCCTACCTTTTCATTTGCTAAGATTATGCAGCTCTGCTGTTAGCCAGCTCTTGCTTTCAGTGTGGAAACATATCTAATGCATCTTTAGTTCAGCCCCATGATCATGAATATTTATAAACACAAGGTAATAAAACAGTATTTTCCTGTTCTATGTCTGATTTTCCTCTGCTTATCAAACTCTTTCATCATAACTTGCCTGTTCATAGAAGTGATTTGATGAAAGTGTCCGAACCTTCTGGTCTGAACTAACGTATATTGTACATTCATATTTTTTAAAGTAATCAGGAATAATTCTGTCTCTGAAATTTGTGTTTCTTGGATACGCAGGATACTAGTTGCAAAAGAACTCTTCTTCAATTAGATCAGTTATTTAAGTATGAAAAATATTTACTGTATATGTTGCATACAATTGCAGAAAAAACCTTTTGCACATGTTTTAATGCAACTGCACCCTTTTCCAATAGAAATCCTGCCCAATGGGAAATTTGGAGCAGACTCTTCACCTTGGTCCAGCTGTTCTTTCTCCATGCATGCGATAACATTCAGACTTTGAAAATAATGCATAGGCTAAATCTTGGGCTTCACAATGAGCCATGCCTCACAGAGGACTGCACCACTTTTGGCATAGGGCCCAATCAATGAGGACAGAAGGTGGCAGGTTGTGCCGACGCCTGCCAAGGACATGTTTCCCAACCTCCAACTCTATCTTTTTCTCTACTCCAATGGCAGCGTTTAATGTTGGGGTCCTGCGACCGCCATAGTGAGAGTTCATTAGTAGCCCGAGCCATGGGCATGCCAGCTGCGAACTCTGCAGCCATTTCCCCCTCAGGAAACACTGGGTCTGTGTTTTAACTCAGCATCCAGACTGCAAAGCTTCATTTTGTTAAGGAAATTTCTCCCAATTTCCTGACTTTAAGGGTGAATCCTCTCCACTTCCCAGACCCATGTGTGCATCAGCACTAACTTACTTTTTTATCAGCATTTACTTTATGTACCAGTCAAACATGGACGTCAGTTTGCATGAATACATTTGAAAACAATGTAAGAAATAAATCTCTGTAAGCCATTCTTTGTCTCTTGGTCTTAGCGTTAAAGTTGATGTATATTTCTGTTTTTTCAAAGTTCTTCCCAAACTACTATCTGCTTCTAATTTAGAATGCCTTCTGCCACGTTACTGGAGAAATACTGTGCTCTCCTGTGTTGTATTATAACTAGCTGAAATCCCAGCTTTTAATCAATGACCTCCCATTTAGTAACCATATAAACCTGGCTAATTTTTCTAAGAAGCAGACATATTCAACAATGTCTGCCTAATGCCTCTAATTCAAATTTGGACATCAGGGGAGTTGCTCATAAGATAGGTATTCATTTCAAGAATAATAAGGTAATAAAAGTAAACACTGGCTCAGATATTAATGCATGCAGACTCAGACCATCAAGACCCAAATATATCATCCAGGCAGAGGTGGTAATGACTGACAGGTAGGTATTCCTGTGACCAAAAGATCATTACCAGTGGCTGTACTATAGAAGTTTCTCTAGGGTCCATTCTTTTTGTTATACAGATTAAATGATGTAGACCCAAATCGAGAGAATGCAGACAAAACTTAGTTGTGTGGTTGACAAGAAGAAGGATATAGATGGTCTGGTTGGTTGAACTGAAAAGTAAAAGGAATTTAACCCCAAGAAGAGCAGGGCAATACATTTGAAGAGATGCAATCAGACAAGTGAATATGAAGTAAATAGGTAGATATTGACTGGTGTGAAGGAACAAAAGAACTGCTCAGCATGTTTGTCCATAGATCTATAAAGGTAGCAAGACTAATAAATAAGGTGGTTAAAAGAGCACACGGAATGCTTTACTTTGTTAGCCAAGACAAAGAACACAAGACCAGCAAGGTTATGTGAGCACCATAAACATACTAATTCTACCACTATTTGAGGGCAGCACCCACTCTGGTCACACATTGCAGGGAAGATATGCAACTGGAAACAGTACAAAGGAGATTAACAGAAATCGCCCTAAACCTCTGGTAGACATGGAAATGGCAGCTATTGGGAAAAAAAATTACAGTAGATTTCTTTGGATAAAAGCAGCCTAAAGGAAGACTTAATTATTGTGTAACATAATTATGTGGGACTTAGATAGCATAAATTGGAAGGGCTGATTACCCTAGAAGGGGGAAATAAACCAAAGAGGCATAGGTTTATATGAGTGGTGGAATGATTTGAGCTAAATTCAAAGTTAATTTATTATCGAAGTACGTATATGTCATCAAATACAACCCTGAGGTTTGTTTTCTTGCAGGCCTTCATAGTAGAACAAAGAAATGTAATAGAATCAATGAGAAAGTAGACACAAACTAAGACCAACAAGCAACCAGCGTTCAAAAGACGACAAACTGTGCAAATGTATACATAAAAACCAAGACCGTAAGTTGTAGAGCCCCTTTCAAGGGAGTGTCCGAGGCAGAGGGTTCGCAGGTGAAGAGGGTGCCCAGTGAGGGGGAGGATGAGGGTCCGACAGGAGTGTCCCCCGCAGGGTCTGAGGCGGAAGGGTCGGCAGAAGGGGTACGGAGATCTCAGAGATGTAGGCGGCCCCTGGAGCGGTTGACATATGTGGTGCCAGGAGAACCGAGTGTCAACTGAGTTTCATTCATTCAAAGTGAGTCCATAGGTTATGGGATCAGTTCAGAGTTAAGGAGAGTGAAGTTATCCATGCTGGTTCAGGAGCCTGATGGTTGAAGGGTAATAACTGTTCCTGAACCTCCTTGACAGTGACAGCAGCAAGGAGAGGACATGGCCTGGATGGTGGGGATCCTTGAAGACAGATGCTATTTTCTTGTCACAGCTCTCCTTGTAGATGTACTCAATGATGGCTTTGAACTTTTCCTGTAATGGACAGTATCCACTACTTTTTGCAGGATTTCCCATTCTTGGCTGTTGTAATGTGAGTATTATTAAAAGTAAGTTAATACTAATCGGGGAGCTGTTGGTAGCAAGAGGCGGGATCCGGGGTTGGCAGGGTCTTTACTTCCGCTCTTTCTACTCCCAGTATGCATTGTATGTAGTTCCTCCACCCATGCCGCACGAGGTACCGGGAAGCCTCTGTATTGTAAATATAATTTGCCGTCCCAGATAAAGATGCTCTTTTGGCCATCAAGTTGTCGAGTGGTCTTTTTGTAAAGTAGAAGTTACCACGTATTTTTGGCGACGAGGTAAACTGGTTTTGTGGATGGGTCAGCCCCGTTTTCAATCAGGAGCTGTGAGCGGGCAAGGAGCCTCGTGTTCGGATGGCTACGTTCGGAATGGTCAGTGTACTCGACGAGCAAATCGAGGAGTGGCCAGAGTACGAGGAAAGGTTGGTCCACTTTTTCCTGTGCTAATGGAATTACTGAGGAGGCTAAGAAGCGCTCTATTCTCCTGAGTGTGTGTGGGGCAAAGACGTACAAGCTGATACGGAACTTAGCTACACCACGGAAACCAGGAGAAATTTCATACGATGAATTGGTCAAGCTCGTGGGGAACCACCACAATCTGAAGCCTTCGGTGATAGTTCAACGGTTCAAGTTTCACAGCCATGTCCGGAAGCCAGGTCAGTCTGCAAACTCTTTTGTGGCCAAGTTTCAGCAGCTGTCAGAGCATTGCAATTTCGGAGCCGTGTTGGATGACATGCTAATAATGCCGCCGTACAACGACGCTTGTTGGGGGAAATCCCACCGTTGACTTTCAAGACAGCCCTAGAGATTGCTCAAGGCAAGGAGTTGGCTGCTAATAATGCCAAGGATATACATAAAGGATATGGGTGGGCCGCAGTCGGTGGCAGTGCTCCAAGTCAGGAGGGAAACTGGTAGACGGGAAAAGGGGGTGGAATGTTTTCGGTGTGGAGGAACACACTATGCAAATGTTTGTCAATTCAAAGATACTGTCTGCCATGCTTGTAGCCAGAAGGGACATTTATTTAAAAAGTGCAGGAGCATAAAGGGTAAGGTTAAGCCTGGGCAGGGGAAAGCTCAACAGACTCAGGCAGCCACACACCACCTAGGAGAAGCAGACGAGGAGGCAGCGTGTGCCTACAACATGTTTGGGGTGGAAATGGATGAGGGACCACCTGAACCATATTATGCCACAGTCACTGTCAGGGGAAAGGACATTAAGTTCGAGATTGATTCAGGGGCTACTGCATCGGTCATTAGTGAAGAGACCTACAGGAGGACATGGGGATCCAACCAGCCTACCATCAGACCATCTAAGCTCAAACTCAGGACCTATACGGGGCAGCCCATACCTCATTTAGGGGTGTTATATGTGGATATTTCGGCCAGGGGCCAGAAGGCTGAAGCCAGGCTGGTGATAGCTAAGGGCAGTGGGCCCAGTCTTCTGGGCCGTGATTGGCTTCACAAAATCCGGCTCAACTGGCATGAATTTAAATATGCACACATGACGGAAGAGCATGAGGTGCAGCGGGCAGTTGAAGTCGCCGATGGCAATGTGAGTGACAGACATAGTCCGGACACATTTGAGGGTGAGCTTGCAGCGCAGCTTGTGCTCCTCAGCCTATTACAGGAGCAATTGACGTTACCCCCTCGGCACTGAAAGCCAGCACTCCACTTCTAGTACGGCGAAGCAGTGACCCAGCTCTGGTACCACCTGCCCAGTTACAGCAAGGTGCATCTCAGCCTGATGATCCCGCTAACAGGAACCTGCATGTGAAGCCAATCGTAACAGTAGCAAACGGGGCACCCGCAGGCGATGTAAGAACAGAGCCTCCAGGACCACCAAACAAGCATTCAGAAAGCACTCGAAGTGATTTGACAAAGAAAGTAGAATTTTTTGGAGGCAGTGGCCCCCCTGGGAATCCATGTGATGCCTTTTAACTCTACGCTGAGTGGAAGGTTCCTTGGCCTGAGTATTCGTGGTATTGAAGAGAACAGCTGTTCAAGAGAACCTGCTCCAGGTGAATGAATGTATCATCAAAATCAATGACTGTGATTTAATAGACAAGACCTTTGTTCAAGCACAAGAGGTTTTCCGAAACGCATTGCAATTTCCTGCTGTTGAACTCCAGATAATTCCAAGTTATAACAAGGAACTCCATGAAAAATATGCAATTGGGTCTATTCTGAGCCACGGTCCTGCTTCAGTGCGTTCCAAGCTAGGTGGCAAACCTGCAGATGCCGTTTATCGCAGTAATGCTGAGAATAGCTTGCCACTGATTTCAAAGAAGCTCAGTAGTCCAAAACAGTTAAGGAGCAATGACCACTTAATGCATACCAGGAAAGCATGTCCACCAGTGACTTTGCCAGAGGGAGAGACACTGGCAGATGGGGCAGAGTCCCCTGAAGAGGATGGACATTCTCACACGGATACACAGACCCCTCGTGTCCCCAACAGTAGATCCACCCAAAACATCCTCACCAGCGGTGCCTGCTGGGTTACCGGGGGTAGTGCGTAGATCGCAGCGCCCTCGCAAACCTCCTGACAGACTGAATCTTTGATTGGATAGTTTCTTTTGTTGTTAAATTGTATGTTGAATTTGCCATGTTTTTTTTTTTAGGCGTTTTTGTATTGGTAACCTGTTGCTAATGATACCACTGTTTTTATTTTCCAGTTCTTCTATATTTGGGGAATGTTGGATTTTAAAGGGGGGAGAAGTATTGTAATGTGAGTATTATTAAAAGTAAGTTAATACTAATCGGGGAGCTGTTGGTAGCAAGAGGCGGGATCCGGGGTTGGCGGGGTCTTTACTCCCGCTCTTTCTACTCCCAGTATGCATTGTATATAGTTCCTCCACCCATGCCGCACGAGGTACCGGGAAGCCTCTGTATTATAAATATCATTTGCCGTCCCAGATAAAGATGCTCTTTTGGCCATCAAGTTGTCGAGTGGTCTTTTCGTAAAGTAGAAGTTACCACACTGGCCATTGGCATTTCTATACCAGACCATGATACAACCACTCAGGATACTTTCCATTGCATAGTTATAGAAGTTTGACAATGCTTTAAAAGGAAACCTTTTTCATCTGTTGGAGGTTAGGAATCTGAAACTCACTTCATTACAGACAGCAAAGTGAAAAGCATGCATCAATTTCAAAAAATAATTTATTGCAAGAACACAAGAAACACCAAGTACAGGCAATTTAACCCCTCACACTCCACCATTCAATAAAACCCTGCCTGATCTTTCATCTCAGCACCACTGCCTGCACTAATTCACTATCCCTTTGTTCCCATAACATCTGAATGTCTATCAGTCTCTATCCTGAATATACTAGAGAACAGTTCTACCTGTGTTATTCTAGATGTGGTCTCAGCTGGGTCCCCATGTTAAATTTTAGTAGACATTCCTACCCTTATTCTCAAATCATTTCTGCTTATCATCTCATTGGCCTAAGTTGTTTGCTGTATCTGCCATGATTCTTGTACAGGTGACACCCTCAAGTTTATGGGTAGTGTCTTATGAATTTTGTGAGGGCTCTGTTACCCAAATAGCTGTAACATAGCGTGTATAAGGATATTGAGGTCCCTCTTAAGACCAAGAACTTCCATAATCTCTCACTATTTAAAAAAAATCTACTTTCCTACCAAAACAAATGACTTCACACTTTACCATATTATATTTCAATTCTTGGCCTATTCACTAAATCTGTTTAAAATCCTGAATCCTCTCTGGATCAGCCTTGCACTCTTACTGCCAGCAAATTAACTTATTTACTCAGTTCCCACATCCAAAATCATTGATATAGATTTTGAAAAGCTGCAATCCCAATATGGATGTGACACCTCACTAACTGTGGTCTCCTAACCACCCCCATCCTCCAGCACGCACAGCAACTATCCATTTAATCTCAGTCTGCTTTTCATCTCATTGACCAATGTCTATGCCAGTATATTACTACTACCAGCTCCAAATTCTAACGTGGTTCAATAATTAACTGTGGCATACTGTCAAAAATCTTCTGCAAATCTAAATGCACCACATCTACTCTCTACTCCTTATTTATTCTGTTGGTTGTCTGACAATAAAAAGGTAACTGACAAATTTGCCCAAGATGATCTTTCTTTCATACAACCATGCTGCCTGATCTTGCTATTTTCTAAGTGCTTGAGTTCCCCGTTACCATTTCTCCAAAAAAAAATTCTGATGTTAATCCTACTAAAGTCAGGCTGTAGGGTTCTGTTATCCATTTCACTCCTTTCATACACAATGGCATTACAGTTTATACCAGCAGATCTATGGGAACTTTCTAGAATCTATAGGCTTTTAGAAAATGATAACCAGTATATCTTTTAGTTCCACCTCCAGCATTTTCAAAACCTTAGGGTTTTGCTTATCAATCTGCAAGGCACCTATATTAACTTTTGCTAATCCTTTCCTTGGCATATCTCTAAAAATGTTACAGCCTGTTTTATGCTTCTCACTGGTGTATTCTTCTATATTCCCTTGTCTTATCAATATGTTGAACTGACTTTGCTGAATTCTAAAGTATTCACAATCTTTACACTTAGTGTTTTTCACAGATTTAATCTTATCTTTACATTCTCATTGACCATAATTAGCCCACTTTTCTGGTTGGGTTTGTATGCCATTTTTTGTAAGCTACATATTAATTATTTAAATATTAACTACTTTCCTACTTTCAAACATTGGTTCTGAAATTAACATCTAATACCTTCATTATTTGTTTTATTGACTTTAGTCTTCTATTGAATCAAATCACATTTGATCTTCAAATAAACTCCATCATGTGCATTTGACCTGCATAATACTGGGGCATGGAATTAGTCTCCATAAAGTTTTTATAACAAGCAAAGACATATTGACCAAAAGTCCATGTCATATATTTTTTATGACTCTTAAGTGCATGCTTTCCCCATAGATAAAAACTTCAAAAGGCATTCATTACTCAGGTCTGGCAGACCTGTTCCCCATACATTAGTGGTGCCTCCTCTCAGAAATCAGCCGTGGAGATTGACGACCTACTGGATCAATCTGAAGGGTATATACCTGAATCTAAAGCCTGTTTCTACAACCTTTGTGTTAAAGAGCCCAATAACTGTTTCCCTCTGATCCACTCCTACCTCACTAGTGCATGTAAGATGAACCTCAAACTCCATGAAATTGCAATGCATGTCTAGTATCTGGTGACCAGTGTGACTCATTTTTTTCCCCCAAAAAGCAGGGTGGTTTGCTCCTGGTGGATCTTAATTTGGAAAATTCCAAATTACTAAACCAGCGATTCCACTAAACTAATTGGTCAATAATTTTTTTTTAAGTATTCAGTAAGATGCTTGTGGTGTGGTGCATATTAAGATGTGCAGGATTGATGTTAATCAGTGCATTTTGCATTGAGGTTTGGTTATGAAGAGAAAACAAAGTGGGAATAAATGGATTTTTGGAACACAATAGGGCATCACAAAGAACAGAGCTTAGACCTTGGCTTCTTATGATTTGTATCAATGGCTTAGATGAGATTACCAAGTATAATGTACCCAAGATGAGATAAAGCTAGGTGAGAAAATAAACTGTGAGGAGAATGTAAAGAGACTGCAGGAGGATGGAGACACATTATGTGAGCAGCCAAGATAGTGGCAGTCTCAATGTAATGTAGATAAATGGGAAGTTATTCATGTTGATAGGAAAAACAAAAAAGAATATTTCTAGCAAGGTGAAAGACTAAGAAATAATGACTTTCAGAAGCACTTGAACTTCCTGCACACAAATCACAGAATTTTAACCTACAAGTACAACAAACAATTAAGAAAGCAAATGGAATAGAAACCTTTGTTACAAACATAATGGCACAAAATCAGAGTGGTGAAACAACACTGGTGAACAGTTCCAAAGCACTTTCCTTGTTAGCAAAGGAAAGTAACCTTTAGTCTTCAAATATTGTATTTTATGAAGATAGGCACAACCTGATGACATCACTTCATGCAATTTCTGTCAGGCCTGGTCAGGCAGGCGCCTCCTAGCCTCCACCCAGCTTACAGGAATCACCTACCACTCATTTCCAATTTATTACCATTTAAACCCACCCCTCATCCACAATCATTGTTCACACACATGAACTAGCCAGCCTAATGAGTTACTCCTAGTCTTCAGTTACCTTGTCATGTTTAAGTTTCCCTTGTTTCGTGGTCCCTCATGGCTTATCCTTTGGCAGTTTATTATTAAAGTTATCACTCACCACAAAATCATTTCTACTGCTCTGCATTTGGGTTAAGCCTCCTCTACATTTCCTGACAGTAGGAATGAACCAGCGACTGACCCAGCAGAATATGCTTGCCTAAAGGACATTGTCCACTGACAGGAGCACATCCAGGAAAACATTCATCACCTGCTTTCCACTCTCTTCCAACTCTGTCTCATTACAGCAACCCCACATCGGTCAACCTCCTCCCTTGGATATGCGGATTCCAGCACCCAAATGCTTTGACGGATCCCCAACATGATACTGCAACTTCCTGTCCCATTACATCTTACATTTCAAGCTCCAGCCATCTCTGTATGAGCCAAGATTGCCTTCATTATTTCTTTCTTGATGGGGTGAGCTCCAACCTGGGTGGCCTCTAATGCAAAAATAAAATCCCCATTTGTATCCAAATGAAGAGTTTACCGCTAAGTTGCACTGGGTTTTTGATCATCTGGGAAGTGGAACGGGGGGTGGGGGGGGTAGTAGATTGGATACTACCTGAGTCAACGTCCATGCTCAATGCTAGACTACATTGCAGAATTCAGGATGCTCACAGCAAAGTCTGGCTATAATGCGGAAGAAGGGGTAGCCCATTAGCACCATGACCTCTTGCAATGCTTAAAAGATCAGCTGTCTACCCAAGAGATCCCCACTGACCTCGAAGGCTCCAACACTCTAAACTGACAAGCATCTTATGAAACAACCCTCCTGATATCAGGCAAAAACCAGTTTTATTCCCAGGTCCACTTCAGGCTGCAGGACCCATGAAGTTAGAGAAGACCCCTTAATCCCCAGGAGCTTGAGCTTTGGTGGAGAAACAGCTTATGCTCTTACTGCAGAGCCACATCAAGTGCCCTCCACACCACCAGGAAGAGACAAGAGATCTTCTAGCTGATAGCTGGTAAGCTGCTCCCTGACCCCTCTTTCCAGCACCATAGCCCAACTTGCCATTCCCACATGGCTCTATGCACACAGTAACTTTCTGCACCGGTCTCTGTGTGCAGCTTGGAATCCCTACCAAGCCTCTCTCTCACCCCTTCTGCATCATAGCTATTGATGGATGTCCCTTGAGGTCTGGGATCATCTGAGCACATACACAGCCTGTGCACACATTGGAGAGCACCTCCAGTCCCTCCAATTTCTCCTGATAAACTCACCCAACACTCCCCTTAGCATGGCTCTCCACTCACAACTCCCACCTCAGCTGATCATCCAGTCCCACCTGCCTGCAACCTCATTTGAACTCACTCCATAAATCCATGGATACAGAGGAAGCCCTCAACCTCACCAAACTCCCACAGTAATACCACCATCTAGTCATCACTTCCAGTAAAAGGGAAGCCAGCACCCTGTAGCCTCACAGACCACATGACTACAGGATCACCCTCCTCCCAAAACACGACTCTGAGGTTGGCTGTTCTCATGGCCCCCACCATGCTGCTTCAGACAGAGTACTTCTTGGGCTTCTGCAAAGTCTATCAGACACTACAGCCCAAATGGCCATTCCTCTCACCAAGTCAATGATAACCTGGTCTGCTACCGTGGACCATGCCTTTGAGGACCTCAGGAGACACTTCACTATTGCACCCATTCTATGCCATCCGAACCCCTCTGGACTTTTCGTAATGGAGGTGGACTTGGCATCAAGTGGTGCCCAGTCGTATCTGATGTAGGCACTTGGGCTTTCCGCTCCCATCAAAGACTGGACAGGAAGACACACCTTTGTGCCTTCTCACACAAGTTCAACTCTACACAGTGCTGTTATGGAGCAGGATTTGGAGTTCCTTGCCATCAAATTGGCCTTGGAGGAATAGAAACATTGGCTGATGGGAGACATCAAGTCCTTCCAGATATGGACTGATTGCCAGAACCTCTTCAATTCAACAGACCTGTCAACTCAACCCACATCAGGCTTTTTCTGCAACGCCAGTTCTAGTGGCCCACTATGATCAAAGATGTATGTCAGTTCTTCGCAACCTGTCCGCAATGTGCCCAGTCCAGTTTCTCCAACCAGGGTTCCTGCAGCCCCTTAGCAGTCCTCCATAAATTTCATCACAGGTTCATCATCTTCTGAAGGGGCCACGATGGGGTGCACTGGTTCTCTAACGTGGCCCACAATTTGTCTCCTGCTTCTGGCAAGCCTACTGCTCCCATCTACACACCTCAGTGAGTTTGTCCTCTGTTCATCATCCGGAGACCAATGGCCAATCAGCAAGTGGAAAAGTTTCTGCGATGCTTCTAACCCTTCCCCACAGAAGAAATATCTGCTCTGGGCCAAGCTGTCCCACCATTTACACACCTCCTTTGCCATGGGTATGCCACCCTTTGAACTGCGCTGCCAACCCCTACTGTTTCCCGTGGAGGTCCTGTCCACCAGGACCTATTTCACCACAGCCCAAACACTTGGAAGAGGGCATGTGGGCCACCATAGCTGCCAACTGTGCCTACTGCTACCAGACTACCATCGGCACTCAGCCTTACTACTCTAGCCTAGGGACTGTGTCTGGACATCCACCTGAGATTTACCCCTGCGCACCAACTCCCACAAGCTCTTTCCTGGTTCATAAGTCCCTTTAAAATTATCCATCTCACCAATCCAGTCACTTACCATCTCCAACTGCCACCATCCGTCAAGATCACACCTACCTTCCACATGCCCTGCCTCAAGCCCATTATCCACTCAACACACCTGAGCCTGCCCTCCGGAACCAGGATGGTGGAAAGTGGTTGAGTGTTCACAATTTTACGGTTCATGGATTCATGTTGTCATGGATAGGGTGTGCAGTACCTGGTCGGCTGAGAAGGGTACAGCCTAGGGGAGAGATGTTGGATGCCGTTCAGTTACATCTTGGATCCATCGCTCATCTAAGAGTTCCACCATACTCATCTGGATCTCCCTGGACCATCAAGTGCCAGCCATTCGAAGGGAGGGTCCTGTCAGGACTGCACAGGCTGGCACCTTCTAATCGCCACCCAACTAACAGGAATCACCTGCCACTCATTTCCAACTCATCACCTGCAGCCTATCTAAACCCAGCTCTCATCCATAATCCTTGTTCACTCAGCTAACCAGTCTCTCAACCAGTTGCCCCTAGCCTTTAGTTCCCTTGATGCCTGTCAAGTATCTGTTCTCTCTTATTTCATGGCCCTTCGTGCTTGTTATTTTGCAGTTTATTATTAAAGTTCTCATTTACAGCTAAATCGCCTCCACTGCTCTGTGTTTGGGCCAGACCTCCTCTACATTTCCTGACAACTTCACAACTTGCCACCTCAAGTCTCAGAATATGGAGGACACCCTGTGCAACAGACCCAAAGCAGCCCTGAAACATTTTGGAAGTGGTGTGTGAAGTGAGAGAGCAAAGTGAACAACATCCCTGATTTGAGACTTTTTATCCAATTAGTACAGCAGTTACGTATGTCACAAAATGATTACAGAAAACACGGAGAAACGGAAATGGCATCACTCATCATCAGTTCCATTATTAGAATCTTGGAGTAGGGGTGGTTCACATAACATATCAGTGTCCACCCTTCAGCACAATGGAAAAGGACTTCTAAACACAGCTTTGATGAGCTAAGGTTCCAGTCCGCCTTGAATCACATGGAATGCAAACCTTTGTTAATAAACAAAGTGATAGTAATCAGAGTGGCCATCTGTGGCCATCCCTCAGGAACCTACACATAAATGGTAATTTATCCTATTAATGATTGTAACAGAGTATTTTACAAACGAAGAGGCAATATTTGCTTTAAGACCTACCTTATTGCCATTTCACCAGTGAAATTGACCTTGGCAATGCATAGAGCCAGGTGGTTTTGTAGTGTAAAGAGTAATACAGCACAGAAACTGACCTTTCAGCCTCTCTTGCCTATGCCAACCAAACTTCCCGGTGGCCAAACATTTTAATACCAATTCCCATTCGTTCCGATGTGTCAGTCCATGGCCTCCTCTTGTGTAATGATGAGATCCTCAGGATGGCGCAGAAACACCAGATATTCCATCTGGGTATCCTCCAAACTGATGGCATGAATATAGATTTCTCCTTCCAGTAACTACGTTCCACCCCTCCCCCTCCTCTATTCCCCATTCTGTCCTTTTACTTCTTTTTACCTCCCTATAACTTCCCCCGGGATCCCCTTCCCTTTCTCCTATAGCCTACTCTCTTCTCCTATCAGATTCTTCCTTCTCCAGCCCTTGACCTTTCCCACTCAAATGGTTTCATCCATCACCTCCTTCCAGCTAGCCTCCTTCCTCTCCCCCCCAACCTTTTCAGACCATAAGATATAGGAGCAGAAGTAAGGCATTCAGCCCATTGAGTCTGCTCCGCCATTCAATCATGGGCTGATCCAATTCTTCCAGTCATCCCCGCTCCCCTGCCTTCACCCCATACCCTTTGATGCCCTGGCTAATCAAGAACCTATCTATCTCTGCCTTAAATGCACCCAATGACTTGGCCTCCATGGCCGCTCATGGTAGAAAATTCCACAGATTTACCACCCTCTGACTAAAGTAATTTCTCCACATCTCTGTTCTAAAAGGAGGCTCTTCAATCTTGAAGTCGTGCCCTCTTGTCCTAGAATCTCCTACCATGGGAAATAACTTTTCCATATCTAATCTGTTCAGGCCTGTTAACATTTAGAATGTTTCTATGAGATCCCCCCTCATTCTCCTGAACTCCAGGAAATACAGCCCAAGAGCTGCCAGACATTTGTCATATGGTAACCCTTTCATTCCTGGAATCATTCTTGTGAATCTTCTCTGAACACTCTCCAATGTCAGTATATCCCTTCTAAAATAAGGAGCCCAAAACTGCACACAATACTCCAAGTGTGGTCTCATGAGTGCCTTATAGAGCCTCAACATCACATCCCTGCTCTTATATTCTATACCTCTGGAAATGAATGCCAACATTGTATTCATCCTCTTCACCACCGACTCAACCTGGAGGTTAACCCTAACATGCTTGTAATTTCCTCAAAGAACTACAGTCCGTTTGTCAGGTAGGATTTTCCTTACAGGAAGCCATGCTGACTTTGGCTTATCTCGTCATCTGCCTCCAGTTACTCCGTAATCTCATCCGTAACAATGGATTCCAACAACTCCCAACCAATGATGTCAGGCTAACAGTTTCCTTTCTGCTGCCTCCCATCCTTCTTAAATACCGGAGTAACATTTGCAATTTTCCAGTTATCCGGTATAATGCCAGAATCTATCGATTCTTTTTTTTTCAATATTAAATTTAGATTCATTACAACCAGGTTTATTTCCAATTCTAATCAATATTTTGAACAGATCTTGTCATTGCAAACATACCTTCATTTTACAAAACATTTATTTTACTTTTTACATCTGTTTAAAGTGTCAAGTTTTATATTGATACAATACCATCACAAAATAGAAAATAAGTTGTGCCTCTGCTTAAATATCTATAACTGTGTACCCTCAAAAATATACATTGTTATGGCCAATATATTGGCAGATAGAGATGCTCTCAAATGAGAGTAAAGGATTTTTTAAAAAGTGATAATATTTTGTGAACACTCATCACAAATCCCAAAGGTAACCCAAGAAAGGTCAGTGAAAGACTGCAATCCATTTCTACGTGTACTTCTAAACTTTACAGCAATTGTTCGCTTTTTTTCCATCTGTTGGCAGTAGTTTCATCTGTGGTTCATTTTTCTTGATGCTTGCAATCTTTTTGGCCTCTCTGGCCAAATGCAGAACTGCTTCCACCACATTGGTCCCATCCTTTGCGCTTGTTTCACAAAACAAAGCACCATACGTCCTAGCTAGCTTCAATCATCGTTAATGCCTCCTGCAATCTCTCCAGCTTCTCCCTTCAGAACCTGAGGGTGCATTCCATCAGGTCCAGGAAATGTATCCACCCCCAGACCATTAAGCTTCCTGAGCACCTTCTCAGTCATAATTTTCACTGCACAAACTTCACTTCCCTGACACTCTTGAATGTCTGGTATACTGCAGACATCTTCCACTATGAAGAATGATGCAAAATACACATTCAGTTCCTCTACCATCTCTGCATCTCTCATTACAATATCTCCAGCATCATTTTGTATTGATCCTATATCTACCCTCGAATCTCTTTTACCCTTTATATACTTAAAAAAGCTTTTAGTATCTTCTTTGATATTAGTTGCCAGCTTCCTTTCATAATTCATCTTTTCCTTTCTAATGACCTTCTTCATTTCCTTCTGCAAGGTTTTAAAAGCTTCCCAATCCTTTATCTTCCCACTAGCTCTGGCTTCCTTGTATGCCCTCTCTTTTGCTTTTACTTTGGCTCTGACTTCACTTGTCAGCCATGATAGTGTTCTTCTTCCCTCTGAAAATTTCTTCTTATTTGAAATATATCTGTCTTGCACTTCCCTCACTTTTCGCAGAAACTCCAGCCATTGCTGCTCTGCTGTCCTTCCTGCAAATGTCCCTTTCCAGTCAACTTTGGCCAGTTCCCCATTGTAATTTACTTTATTTCACTGAAATACCGACACATTGGATTTTATTTTTTCCCTCTCAGATTTCAATGTGAACTCAATCATATTGTGATCACTGCTCCCTAAGGGTTCCTTAACCTTAAGCTCTCTTACCACCTCCGGATCATTGCACAACACCCAATCCAGCACAGCCGATCCCCTAGTGGGCTCAACAAGCAGCTGTTCTAAAGATTTTCTCTTGCGGTCCAGTGCTGACCTGGTTTTCCCAATCCACTTTCATGTTAAAATCCCCAACGATTATCATGCCATTGCCTTTTTGATATGCCTTTTCTATCTCCTGCTGTAATTTGTAATCCTCATCCTGGCTGCTGTTTGGAGGTCTGTATACAACTGCCATTAGGGTTCTTCTACCCTCGCCATTTCTTAATTCAACCCATAGAGACTCTACACCTTCCAATCCTATATCACCTCTTTCTAATGATTTAATATTATACACAGAGCCACAGCCCCTCTGCCCACTATCCTATCTTTCCAATACACCGTATATCCTTGGATGTTCAGCTCCCAATGACAGCCGTCCTTTAGCCAAGTTTCAGAGATGGCCACAACGTCATATTTGCCAATCTGTAACTGAATTTCAAGATCGTCCATTTTATTCCTTATGCTGTGTGCATTCAAATATAACACTTTCAATCCAGCATTTGTTGCTTTCTGTTTTAACTGCACCACGCATCTATTGCCTTGTAACTCATGCCATTGGCTGTGATTAAGCCTCATCTTCTGCCTGTTCTTTCTATAATCTCTGTTGCACACTATCTTTGATTCTGGCTTTTTATTCAGGCACTTCCCCCCCCCCCCCTTCCTTCTTAGTCCTGAAGAAGGGCTTTGCCTGAAATATCAACTGTTTATTCATTTCTACTGATGCTGCCTGACCTGCTGAGCTCCTCCAGATTTTTGTGTGTGTGTTGCTTTTGATTTCCAACGTCTGCAGACTTTCTCATGGTTAAAAGTGCTCATCCAAGCTAGTTTCAATTGCCTGTGCTTGGCTCATATTGCTCTAGACCCAGGGTTCCCAACCTTTTTTATGCCATGGACCAATACCATAAAGCAAGAGATCCGTAGATCCCAGGTTGGGAGCCCCTGCTGTAGACTATGCCTATCCATGTATCTGTCCAAATGGCTTTTAAAATGTTATTAGTATAATTGTATATACTTGCATACACAAAATTCTCTATATGAAGTTGACCAGCAGGTTTCTTTTAACTCCTTCCCTCTCTCACTTTAAACCTACACACTCCAGTTTTGGATTCCCTTTCCCCAGGAAAAACAATGAGCATTCATCTTACTTTACTTTATACTTTATTGTCACCAATCAATTGATACTAGAGCATGCAATCATCACAGTGATATTTGTTTCTGCGCTTCGTGCTTCCTGAAGTACAAATCGAAATAAATATAATAAAAATTTAAATTATAAATCATAATTAGAAAATAGAAAAGGGAAAGTAAGGTAGTGCAAGTCAGGTCCAGATATTTGGAAGGTACGGCCCAGATCCAGGTCAGGATCCATTCAGCAGTCTTATCACAGTTGGAAAGAAGCTGTTCCCAAATCTGGCCGTACGAATCTTCATGCTCCTGAACCTTCTCCCGGAGGGAAGTGGGACAAAAAGTGTGTTGGCTGGGTGGGTCTTGTCCTTGATTATCCTGGCAGCACTGCTCCAACAGAGTGTGGTGTAAAGTGAGTCCAAGGATGGAAGATTGGTTTGTGTGATGTGATGGGCTATGTTCATGATCTTCTGCAGCTTCTTCCGGTCTTGGACAGGACAACTTCCATACCAGGTTGTGATGCACCCTAGAAGAATGCTTTCTACGGTGCACCATAAAAAAAATAGTGAGGGTTTTAGGAGACAGGCCAAATTTCTTTAGCTTTCTTAAGTAGTAAAGGCACTGGTGGGCCTTCTTGGCAGTGGACTCTGCTTGGTTAGACCAAGTCAGGTCATTTGTGATATTCTTATCTATGCCACTCATGATTTTATACACCTCTCATCAACCTACTACACTTGAAGAAATGAAGTCTTAGCTCTCGCTATTTCTCAGGCCCTCAAGTCCTGATGGCATTCTCTTAAATCTTCTTTGCACTTTCTGGCTTAATGACACCTAATAGGGTAACCTAAAACTGTACACAATGCTCCATGTGCGACCACAACAACATCTTGTACAACTTCAACATTATGTCCCAACTCTTGTACTCAATAACTGAATGACTAAAACCAGTTTGCCAAATGCCTTCTTCACCAACTTGTCTACCGGCAATGCTGCTTTCAGGGAACTATGTACTTGCAGTCCTCAGTCTGTCTGTCCTACAGCACTGCCCCTACCATTCAATGAAAGAGTCCTACCCTGGTTTGACTTCCTGAAACACATTTCTATTTAAGTACACCAGTTGATTAAACTCCACAAGAGCAGTTAATAGAAGAATCCAGTGAGTGACATTAAAACTAATATGTGTAATGTGCACAGACTGATATGAAAGACACCTGACTTGTTAAGCAGTTATTACAGAGAAGGCATTGTAATTTATCATATTGAGGCAAACAGCACTATAGTACATGTTCATAGTGTTTTGTTCTACCACTGAGAGTCTACAGTGATTTCAAGAATGCAGCAAGAGACTACACACTGAAAAAAGTTATTCCCTGTGTTCTAGTAATTTTGCAATCTCAAGGATACCTCTCAATAGCTTATGCTTTTGTATTCTGCAACCAGCAATTCAGAAAAACACAATTGGATGAGGATTTGTGTTGTAAAGCATGCAACTTGTACCAGAAGCATCACCCACATAAGAAATACTGCAAGAAGAGTCCGGTGGAATTCCCAGAGTGATTAAGATGGTTCTTATCTTGTTTTACTCAGTGGACAAAAAAAAATTAATCATGTAGAAATAAACTACCCAACAATTGAATTTCTAGACCCAAATTTCCAACTGCAGCTACATTGGTAGTAAATGATGCACAATTTAGTTACATTAACAGGTTTCTGTATGGTCTTAGTGCCTCCAATAATTCCAAAGCATTTTAAAATTCATCATTTTGTTATTTTTTCCATGGGTCCTCTCAGTTTATAGAATCAAGGCAATACTGGCCTTCCATGAAGTTCCTAAACTCTGGAGTGGTTAAGCAGAAATATAGTGAAATGAGATCAGAGGGAAAGCAATACTTTCTGATTAGAGCAAGAACTTGAAGCAGAGAAAGAACAGAGTAGCTTGACTGAAAGGTGATAAGAATACAAGTATAACTAAATTTTCCAGTAAGAATGGCAGCAGAGGAAGAGACCGTAATGTGTGGTTCCTGCAGGATGTAGAGTTTTAAATAGCTGACATTAACACTGACAAGCAGGAAATGTTTCTAAATGAGATAAAATGAACTCAAGGTCTTTGAATTTAAGGCAATTCTGCAGCAATCTAAGGTGAAAGCAGTGTTGCAGAGGGTAGTGATTATATTTAATGATGGTGTTGGCTAGACGAAGGGGCAGTCACTGAGAGAAAGTTCAAGCTAGACTGAGATGTCCAACATAGGTTACTCATTCTAACAAGTTTGATTGCAATGGTTCTGTTGCCAAACCTCTTAATCAATAAGCTATGGATTTAAGCATCCCTCCAGAGAAATGAGTGCAAACAAAAACTAGAATGGCAGACTTTTATCATTTTGTAGATGAAACATGAAAGGAAAAGCTAAATGTGATGTCTCATGTGGATGTAAAAGAAACATTCATAATGTTTCATTGACAAGCAAAAGCACCGTCCTTCTGCTTCTGTTATCCCTCAATCAATATTTCTTAATAAAAACAGATCATCTGGACATCATCAGAATCAGCTTTGATATCACTGGTATATGTCGTGAAATTTGTGAGCTTTTGACAGCAGTACAATACAATACATAATCATAGAAAAAACACCACAAATTACAGTAAGTGCAAGAATGGAAATAAAAAGTCCATTCAATATCGAATGTCCATTCAGAAATCAGATGGCAGAGGGGAAGAAGCTGTTCCTGAATTGTTGAGTGTGTCTCACACATCTGTACCTTTTTCCTGACTGTAACAATAAGGCATGACCTGGGTGATGGGGGTCCTGCCTTTTTGAGGCACAGCTCCTTGCCAGCTGTCCAGGATCCTACAGACACTAGTGGCCAGGATGGAGCTGACTAAGTTTACAACTCTCTGCTGTTTGCTTCGATACTGCGCAGTAGCCCTCCACCCCCAATCCTCCCCCCCCCCCCCCACCACCCATACCAGACGGTGATGTAGTCAGTCAGAATGTTCTCCACAGTACAAATATAAAAATTTAAGAGTCTTTTAGGAGCCATATCAAATCTCCCCAAACTCTGAATGAAATTTTGCTGCTGTTATGTCTTCTTTATAGCTGCATTGATATGTTGGATCCAGATTAGGCCCTCAGAGATATTGACACCCAGGAATCTTGAAATTGTTCACTCTTTCCTCTTCTAATACTTCTATGAGAACTGCTGTGTGTTCCCTCATGTTACCCTTTCTGAAGTCCACAATCAATTCTTTAGTCTTGCTGACTTTGAGTGCAAGATTCTTTCTGCGACACCACTCAACTAGCTGATATATCTCGCTCCTGTATGCCTTTTCGTCAACATCTGAAATTCTGCCAACAATGGTTGTATCATCAGAAAATGTATAGATGGCATTTGAGCAGTGCCTAGCCACACAGTGTAGAGAAAGTAAAGCAGTGGGCCAAGTACACATACCTGAGGTGTGCCACTGCTGATTGTCAGTGAAGTGGAAATGTTATTTCCGATCTGTGCAGATCATAGTCTTTCTATTAGGAAGTCAAGGATCACATTTTATTCTAGGGGCTCCTTGCGCCATTTCCAATATTACATATGGAGAAGATATTCTAGAATGTTTTATGAAGTGCAAAATGTTCAGAGAATACAAGAATCAAAACAAGTTATCTCCCCTTCCTTTAAATATTAAGCATTGGCTTTCAGTCAAAATGATAACACCGGAAAATGTTTTTTTAAAAAAGCTGGTTTGCAATAATACAAAAAGTCTGGGCAAGTTCTGTAAGGATATTTGACAGACTTAGAGTGCAGAAGTGATTTACTTGAATGGTACAAGGGATGAAGTTCAAGCTATGATGAGCTTAAAGTGAGGTTATTCTCCTTCAAGTAGATAGGCTAAGGAATCATTTAACAGAAATGGTCAAAATTATAAACATAACATTAAGGGATATTAAGTACAATTACTAAACATAGGACCAGTATTGATTTGCAATCATCTTTAACTGTGACATTTTATTATTTTTTACAGTGCCCAAGGAATTTGATAACTGCCTCCAGATGGAAGTTAAGGACTATCTAAAAGCCAAGGAAAGGACATATAAGGTAGCAAAAGTGAGCAGGAAGTTGGATGATTGGGAAGCTTTTAAAATCCAACAAAAGGCAACTAAAAAGCTATATTAAGGGGAAAGATGAAATATGATGGGAAACTAGCCAATAATATAAAGCAGAATAGCACAAGCTTTTTTCAGTTATCTAAAGAGTAAAAGGAAGGTGAGAGTTGATATTGGACCACTGGTAAATGATGCAGTGGAAACTGGAAAAGAACTGGTCCATGAACTTAATGGGTATTTTGCACTGTGGAAGACACTAGCAGTGTGACAGAGGTCCACAAGTGTCAGGGAGCAGGAGTGAGTGCCATTGCTATTACAAAGTAAAATAAAAGTCCTAGGCAAAATCAAAGATCTTAAGGTGGATAAGTCATCTAGACCAGATGGATTACATCCCAGAGTCCTGAGAGAGATTGCTGAAGAGATAATGGATGTATTGGTCATGATCTTTCAAGAATCACTTGATTCAGGCATAGTCCTGGAGGACTGGAAGATTACAAATGTCACTCGACTCTTAAGAAGGGAGGAAGGCAAAAGAAAGGAATTATAGGACAGTTAATCTAATCTCAGCTAAGTGTTGGAGTCTATTATTAAGGATGAGGTTTTAGGGTCTCGAGGGTACTTGGAGACTATTGACAAAATAAGTCAAAGTCAGCATAGTTTCCGTAAAGGGAAATCTTGCCTGACAAATCTGTTAGAGTTCTTCATGGAAGTAACAAGCAGGGTGGACAAATGAGAGGCTGTGGATGTTATTTACTTGGATTGTCAGAAGACATTTGACAAGGTGCCACGCATGAGGCTGCTTAACAAGATATAATCCTATGGCGTTATAGGAAAGATACTGGCATATATAGTGGAATGGCTGACAGGCAGGAGGCAGTGGGTGGAAATAAAAGGGGATTTTTCTGGTTGGCTGCCAGTGACTAGTGGTGTTCCTCAGGGGTCAGTATTGGGACCACTGTTTTTCAAATTGTTTGTCAATGATTTAGATAATGGAATTGATGGCTTTGTGGCAAAATTTGTGGATGGGTAGGTGGGGTAGGTAGTGTTGAGGAAGCAATGCGATTGCAGCAGGACTTAGACAAATTAGAAGAATAGGCAAAAAAGTGGCAGATGGAATACAGAGTAGGAAATGTATGACAATGCATTTTGGTAAAGGAACAATAGTGAGGACTATTATCTAAATGGGAAGAAAATTCAAACATCAGAGATGCAGAGGGATTTAGTAGTTCTCATGCAAGACTCCCAGAAGGTTAATTTACAGGCTGAGTCTGTGGTAGAGAAGGCAAATGCAATGTTGACATTTATTTCAAGGGGAATAGAATATAAAAGCAAGGAGATAATGCTGATCCTTTATAAGGCACTAGGCAGGCTGCACTTAAGAGTATTGTCAACAGTTTTGGGCCCCATATATCAGAAAGGATGTGATGTCATTGGAGAGAGTCCAGAGAAGGTTCACAGGGATAATTCCAGGAATGAAGGGGTTCACATATGAGGAGTGTTTGGCAGCTTTGGGCTTGTACTCACTGGAATATAGAAGAATACAGGGGGATCTCCTTGAACCCTACTGAATGTTGAAAAGACTAGATCAGGTGGATGTGGAGAGGATGTTTCCTGTGGTGTGGGTATCCAGAATTAGAGGGCACAGCCTCAAAACTGGAGGTGACCCTTCAGAACAGAGGTAAGGAGGAATTGTTTTAGCCAGAGAGTAGTGAATCTGTGGAATGCTCTGCCACAGTCCACAGTGGAGGCCAAGTCTGTGGATACACTTAAGGCAGAAGATCGTTTCCTGATTGATCAGGGCATCAAAGGATATAGTGAGAAGGCTGGTGTATGGTGTTGAATGGGATCCAGGATCAGCCATGATGGAATGGCAGAGCAGACTCGATGGGCTGAATGGCCTAATTCTGCTCCTATGTCTTATGTTACTTAGATAAAGTATTCATCACATTTTACATTTGAAAATACTTACAAAAATAGAATCTGTAGAATTGTAGGTATTAATGGATATGGAAAAGTAATGTTGAAGATGTTGGAGAAAGAATATGTAAACATGTTGTTTCTCTGCAGGGAAATGTATGTTGTACTGTGACCGTGTTGGACATTAGATTCTCTGCTTCTCATAAATGTAACCTTTTCGGAGTCTGGAACATTTAGTTTCCAGCAACAACGTAAGACTCAACATGTAAATAATTAGTGTGGTATCTTATAAACGTATCTCTTCAGATACATATTTGCTGTGACTCAGTGCATTCCGAAGACATTACAAATTGGTAACAAGGATATTGAAGGGCTGTTGATGAATATCAATGACCCTCACTTAACAAGCTGTCAGAGAATTTGCAGCAACAGAGCTGATATTTTGTTTTGCAGAATTTCGCTGTGATCACTTGCACAGAAACTTGCAGACTTTTGTGTATAAAGATGAGAATTGGTATCACAACATCAATCCATGTGTCAACATGCATCAAGTCAGCTGTGTCCCAGATGAATGGATTGACCATGTATGGAGATCGGCAGGTGTTTGGATCTGGTGATTCTGATCCAGATGGTATTTAGAAGACAAGGAGGCATAAATCTTGCAATTACACCCATTTTCTTAGGCTTTCATAACAATAAAATAAGGGTAACCAACTCACTCTACTGTAAGGGAGATAGAGAAAGCAAAAGAGGAGAACAAAGAAAAGAAAAAGAACTAAGAGTTTGTGGTTATCTGAATAAAACTAGCTCTCTAGAGCGATCAGGCACATTCCAATGATAAGAGGTACCTATGAAATCATCAAGTGGTGTGGCACCTGCTGCAGAAAAGCCAAGAAGTTTCCAGAAAAATACAGAATCAGCTACACTAAAATTACTGGAAAGTCCACTGAACAATTACGCACAATAGTTGATTAAATAAAAGTCTGAAATAAAGCACAGGAAAAGTTAAACTATGAGGAAAAACAACAGTTCATATATAAACAAGCTGTGAAACCATTCAGCTCATATTTAACAGATGGACATTAAAATTACCCGATATAGTGGAGACTGGAGGAAGAGGTAATATGTACTAAAGAAAAATACAGAAAAGTGCCTTAATGATTATTTACCAGCATGATCATGAAGGGCTTTGAGAGGCTCATCATGGAACACATCACCTCCAAGTACAGCTCTGCCTTCAAAACTATAATTCCAAACAAATTCATCTCCAAACTCCTAGACCTGGGACTCACAGCTGCCTTTGCAAATGGATCCTTGACTTCCTGACAAACAGACTGCAATCACTAAGGTTAGGCAGCAGCACCTCTACCACAAATATTCTCAACACTGGTACAATACCCCACAAACAAGCCTGTGTCTTCAGCCACCGACTCTATTCTCTGTACACTCACAACTGTGTGGCCAGATTCTGCTCTATTTATATCTATAAGTTTGCAGATGACATCACTGCAGTGGGCCAAATTTCAAATAGTGACGACTTGGAGTACAGGAAGGAGATAAAGAGCCTAGTGACAGGCTGTCATGACAACAACCTTCCCTTCAGTGTCAGCAAAACAAAAGAGCTGGTCACTGACTTCAGGAAAGGGGTGGTGCTTACACTCCTGTCTACATAAACAGTGCTAAAATCAAGAGAGTCGAATCCTTCAATTCCCTAGGAGTAAACATCACTCAATAGCCTGTCCTGGTCCAACCATGTAGGCACCACAGCCAAGAAAGCTTACCAGCTCCTCTACTCCCACAGGAGATTAAAGAAACTTGGCATGGTCCTCTGACCCTGACCATTTTTTTTTAATAAATGCAGCATAGAAGCACTCTATCCAGACACACCAGGGATAGGATGGTGCACTGGCGACTGCAGTACAAAGGCAACTGCTCCACCCAAGACCACAAGAATCTTCAGGAAGATGTAAACAGAGCTCAGCACATCACAGAATAAAGCTCCTCTACATGTGCTCTGCCCACACTTGACTGCTTTGGTAAAACGGCCAGCACAATCATAGACCACACCCCCTCTGTACATCCCCTCTTCTCCCCTCTCCTAGATACAAGAGCCTAAAAGCTGGGCTCAAGGACAGCTTCTATCCCGCTGTTATAAGATGAACTCGTTACCTCTCAATCTACCTTCTCACGGCATAGCACCTTATTGCCTGGCTGCACTGCAGATTCCCTGTAACTGATATTTTATTTTCAATATGGTGTTGTTTCTCTGTACTATATCAATATGCTGTTGTAATGAAATCATCTGTATGGATAGCATGCTGAACAAGATTACTCTCTATACCTCAGTACATGTGACAATAAGAAACCAGTTTACAGTACCTCAGTCCACTGCCGTTCACCTACCACTGAAACAGGTCCACAGCTGACACCATCTCCTTGGATAACGAAAGGCTCCTACAAGATATTCTTGTTTGTTGACTATAGCACCACCTTCAACACCATAATTCCAAACAGATTCAGCTCCAAATTCCTAAACTTAGGGGACTGCACTTCCCTTTGTGAATTAATCCTTGGCTTCCTAATCAACAGATCACCAAGATAAGCAACAGCACCTCCTTCACAATTACCCACAGCACCGATTCCTCACAAATCTGACTTCTTGGCCCTTTATTATACTCACTACGCACTCAAAAGTGTGAAGCCAAATTCCACTCTATCCTCTAATGATAAGTTTGTAGATGCCACTGTTGTAGTGGGCCTAATCTCAAACAACATTGAACAGATTACAGTAAGGAGATAGAGAGTTTAGTGCCATTATGTTAAGACAACCACCTTTCCCTCAATGGCAGCAAAACAAAAGAGCTGGTTATTAACTTCAGGACACAGGACAGAGTACACATCAACCTATATTAATGGTGAAGAGTCAGATACAGTTGGGGACTTCAGGCTCTGAGGTGGAAGTATCAGCAGTTTGCCTTGGTCTAGCCACAAGGGGGCTACAACAAAAACAAACACACAGACACTTCCATTTCCTCAGAAACCTGAGGAAATTATGCATGTCCACATAACTGCCCCTGCATGGATGGTATTGCAAGTTTTTCACTGTACCTATATTTACCAATTTAGAAAGTATTCTACTCAGAATCACTGTATAGTATGGCATTCTGTTCTCCTTAAGACCACAAGAGATTGCAGAGATTTGTGAACACAGCGCAGTCCATAACATAAACCAACCTCCCCTCCAGTGATTCCATCTATACTTTCTACTGCCTTGGGAAATCAGCTAACATACTGTAATTAAGCACTCCTCATACTTGGGTCATTCTGGGTTCTCCCCTCTCCCATTGGACATAAGACACAAGAGCTTAAGAGCACAGGCCACCAGATTCAAGGACAGCTACTATCCTATGGTTGTCGGACACTTGAACCAACTTCCCATATGTTAAAAGATGGACTCGAGTTCCCAGTCTAACTCATCATGGCCCTTGCATTTTATTTGTCTACCTGCACTGCACTTTCTCTGTGATTACAACATTATATTCAGCATGTTTTCTTTTTATTCCTGTGATGTAATTATGTATTGCATGATCTCTGACAATAATAAACCAGAACTTGAAGATGAGAAGATGGAGATTGAGTCAGAAGGCACACTGACTAATCTCTAACTATACAAGATAGTGAACAGGATTTGGGAGATTACTTTGAATCTAATTCGTTTGAAACAACTGAAACCTAAAAGACTGGGACATGGAGCCAGAAGCACAGTAAGATAATTACTGGGTATATCAAATCATTGAAGAAGCTGCTTTGGAGAGTTTAGACAAAGTAGAGGTTTACCAAATCAAAGCAAGATATTGACTGAGGCAATCAGGATAGGGTGGGGAGTTGGGGCAATGATTTTATAGTAGTGAAGAGTGAAAGCCAGGCTGAGTGGAGGCACAAATCTACTTGGGCCCGGGTCAGAGTGTGAATTCAGTTGGAGGAAAGGACGGGTAAATCCAAGGACATTGGGAAAGATGGAAGTGCATCAGAGAGAACAACTTCAAAGGAGCATCAATCTAAAACATAGCAGGTATTGCACTGGGAGATAAGATAAAAGCTCATCTCCTTTAACGAAAACTGGTCTAAACTATCTAGTTCAGGCCTGAATTTCTGCGTAGATTCATGGGCCTTGAACATGCAAAAAAAACTTTTGATTATCAAAATATGTATTGCCTCAACGCCATATGCTCGCTCAAGATCCATGTTCTACATTCTATGTTTTACTCTATCAAGTCTCCTGTCATCTTCCATCACTGTAAAAGCTCACTCAACTTTTCTTCATGTTCGCTAATCCTGGTAATCTCCTCTGCACTTTCTCTAAAGATTCCGCATCGTCCATGTAACGGAGTGACCAGAACTGGACACAATGCTCCATGAACACTCTGACCAGTTTTATAGAACTGCAACATTACCTCATGGTGCTTAAACCCAATCCCCCTACTAATGGAGCCTATGCCTTCCTAACCATCCTATCAACCTGTGCAGCAACTTTGAGGGATCTATGGGCTTGGACCCCAATTTACCTCTGTTTCTCCACACCGCTAAGAATCCAGCCATTAACTTTGTATTCTGTCATCAGGCTTGACCTTCCAAAGTGCATCTCTTCACCCTTTTCCAGACTGAACGCCATCAGATGGGGAATAAATGTTGCCTTGACAAAATTGTTCATATCCCAGAAATAATAAGGTATTCTAAACCAGCCGTCCTTAATCTGGCATAGATATGACTCCAGCCCTATAGCAAATGCACATAAATCTTCATGGTTGTCAAATTATTTAGATAACTGTTTAAACAGATGTTAATTTTGCTAACACGCTCTCATCCCAAAAAATAATAATGAACTGAGGATAATACAGTATTTTTTTCTTGTCTGGGCATATGGTGCATTCACTTGGTAGTGATATTTGTACTTTAAAAATGAGATAAATTAAAATGACAATTCCTGCTGAATAAATTGGTTTATTGTTGTCACTTGTACATGTTTTGCATGTCATCCTATGGATCATTTCATCACATCAGTATATTGAAACTGTACAAGGGAGAACGATAACAGAATGCTAAAACAAATATATCCTCTCTCAGATCTCCAAACACTGCATAGCATTTCATGTTTCACTGTAGTATAAATGTATTAAGATATCCTTGCTTAGGGATTGAGTTTTACTTTTTAATGTGCTAAACCACTGCAGTACATGATCCCCCGCTATGAAATCGGGCAATGCCTGCAAAATAAGTTTAAATCTATCTGACATTGTGAACTAAAATTGGAATTGGGCACTTCCCAATGTGGCCAATCTCAGTATATCGATTTGAAAAGGATGTTGGCACTTAATGCATACTCTGTGTGGTTGCCAGATGGCAGGACCATACACTGCAGAACCCTGAGACTGAGGTAGATAAATTTTTTGTTCTGTTTGCTGAGATAAACATTAGGAGGGAGGTCCTAGATGCCCAAGGCATCAACAAAACTGTAGGTGACAACCAAAGATAAAAAAACTGAGCTATTCCCTTTGTTCTATCTATCTCTTATCCCACCTTCTCATCAAAGTAAAGCTAACTTAACTCTTCCTTTCCTACTTCTGATGAAGGGTCTTTTACCTGAAGTACTATCTCTTTGTACAGATGTCGTCTGACTACGGTGCTTTCAGCATTTTCTGTCCTTACTTGCAATTTCTGGCATCCATGTTAAGTTTTGTCTTTGGTGTTCGTTTACTGTCGAGGTCACCTTGCAATACACTATCAATTCCACTTTGCCAATCCAAATTTAATCTACTTATTCCTACTGTCAAAAAAATCATTGTTCCCAGTTCAATTCTTTTCACAATTTTGCCAAACTGCTTCAGTATTTTCAATGTTGGTTATACATTCTTTCAATATTATCAGGTAACACTGTTTTTCAAAATATCTTTTAGGGAATAATGTTGAAATTTTTGGTTGCAAATTAGCAAGCTTTAGTTCAAACTTTGATTATTAAAAGTAATAAAGCTTATTATAGATAGATTCTGACTGCAGAAAATGAAAGTATTCCATAATGTTATGATAATATATTTTGGGTAGAAGAGATTATCTGGAGGATAATTGCACCATACCTTGGTATTTTTGCCAAAGTGCATTTAGTAAATTAAATGGTCTTTAAGTGGGAAAATACCTGCAACCTTTCATTTAAACCAATTCTTAATGTGTGTTAACAAAGAAAATGTATGCTTAAACCAAAACTTCTCTTAAAATGGACTGGAATGAATTCCAATAGCAACAATTATTGTTTTTTTTAAATGGCAAAAGCAATAGATATTCTAATCTGAAATCTTGGGTGAAATTTTACTTAAATCACAAACTACTGAACAGCTAGTTTGAAACTGTTGGGCCATTGACTGTTGAATGGAATCTAGCTCCGTGATGACAATTA
Organism: Hemitrygon akajei; assembly: GCF_048418815.1. Taxonomy (NCBI): domain Eukaryota; kingdom Metazoa; phylum Chordata; class Chondrichthyes; order Myliobatiformes; family Dasyatidae; genus Hemitrygon; species Hemitrygon akajei. The sequence continues at coordinate 56,900,820 of NC_133140.1, forward strand.
ATTCATTTGTGGGTTCTACTGGTTAATGATTACAAGTTGACAGCTGAAGACAAACTTTTGATACTTGAAAAAGACATGATCTAGGGGTAGAAATGCAAATTCTGTTTTGTGAATACAACTGTTTGGGTAGGTTCCTCAGCATTTATAGCCAACAAACATTTCAAAGTATGAAATGTTTATTTTACTCAAAATTCTGTTGAATCTAAACAAACATGCTAGGTGCATATTTCTGAATTTCAGGAGTGTAATATGATGCGGTGCTGTAAATATGTAGTGTACACAAAAGGTAATAATCTTTGATTTCCCAGCAGGAGCTGACGAGAAACAAGCTGGTGAGGAAAAATTCTCTTCAAGGACAGTTCAAAGTTTCCAGCTGTCCCTGCCATAACACGTAGGAGATAAGGTCCTGGTGCAATACAGATCAGACTCAAACTTCCATTATGTTAATTTTAAAGAAGCCTAACTGGGTGCACTGGGAACATATTTCTAGATTTTTGTTCTGGAATCTTGTACTCACGGGTTGCTGTTCTGTGTTCTATGTTCTATCTCCACTTAACCCCAAGATGACAGAGAGCTGCTATTTATTACAATCAAGGTGGTAAAAGTATTTTCACATAGGTTACTCCAAACTTTCACTCCAGCAACAAAGGGACGACATTAATTTTCCAAAGTCACCATGCCATATATTCTGGGAGAGGAGATATTCTTGTCAAATGTCTGATCAATAATTAACTCCGGGTAGTTTAGTCTAGGTGTTTGAAAAAGATACAATGCTAAGTACTACAAGATAATGGCTAAACTTTCTTTTGCTGGAGATGTCATGGCCCAGCATTTATTTTCCTCGTTGTTTATCTCATTAAAGCTGAATGTTCAAGTCTTGTTGCATTTGGAGATGGACTGTTCCATCATCAGAGAAATTGCAATTGGGTCTGAACACTGTTTAGATAGATAGATAGATAGATACTTTATTCATCCCCATGGGGAAATTCAACTTTTTTCCAATGTCCCATACACTTGTTGTAGCAAAACTAATTACATACAATACTTAACTCAGTAAAAAATATGATATGCATCTAAATCACTATCTCAAAAAGCATTAATAATAGCTTTTAAAAAGTTCTTAAGTCCTGGCGGTAGAATTGTAAAGCCTAATGGCATTGGGGAGTATTGACCTCTTCATCCTGTCTGAGGAGCATTGCATCGATAGTAACCTGTCGCTGAAACTGCTTCTCTGTCTCTGGATGGTGCTATGTAGAGGATGTTCAGAGTTAACCATAATTGACCGTAGCCTACTCAGCGCCCTTCGCTCAGCTACCGATGTTAAACTCTCCAGTACTTTGCCCACGACAGAGCCCGCCTTCCTTACCAGCTTATTAAGACGTGAGGCGTCCCTCTTCTTAATGCTTCCTCCCCAACACGCCACCACAAAGAAGAGGGCGCTCTCCACAACTGACCTATAGAACATCTTCAGCATCTCACTACAGACATTGAATGACGCCAACCTTCTAAGGAAGTACAGTCGACTCTGTGCCTTCCTGCACAAGGCATCTGTGTTGGCAGTCCAGTCTAGCTTCTCGTCTAACTGTACTCCCAGATACTTGTAGGTCTTAACCTGCTCCACACATTCTCCATTAATGATCACTGGCTCCATATGAGGCCTAGATCTCCTAAAGTCCACCACCAAGGAATCCTCACTTCACTCCTGACAAGGGAAGGTCATTGATTCTTGAAGCAGCTGAAGATGGAAAGTCTAGGAAACAGTCCTGAAGAAGCAATATCTTAGAATTGAAATAACTGGGATCCCATAACCACAATTACCCTTTCAACTATGTTCCAAAAGAAAAAAGCTATAATAAAATTCCTGAAGTCAAAAGCCAATGTTAAAAATCACGTAATTGATGTCAATATATTTTGTGTACATGGAGCTCATTTGGTTTCACATTGCTCATTCTGCAGAAGGGTTTTATTTCAATGTGCTCACATTGGCACAATACACATATCTGTGCATTAGCTATTAAAAGTGACCATGTATTTTCATCCTTTCTCATGATTTTGAACGGACATTAATTGGAATATTTGGTATCAATTTCCTCCTGGAATGCAGAGAAGGGCCTGTGGATGAATTCTGACTTGAATCAACTTCATTTGCCAAATAGATGCAAAACGCTCAAACTACACAGATACAGTGGCAGAGGGAGTATGGATTTCACTTTGTTTTAAAATAACAAGGAACTGGATCCTTTGTTACAGCAAAATATGTTATGATGGCCCAGTGCTCACTCTTATAGTTTATATATGAACAGAAGTTTAGGATGTCAAGTTGGACTTACCTCCAGGAAAATGAAAATATTCAGCACGTTTCCAAGTTATGTAGTGGTGGTAGGGTCACTGCAGTTGCTCAAGTAAAAGCTGTACTTGTTTCTGATGTGCAGAAGATCTTATAAGGTGAATGGACCAAGTTATTTCCTGAGCTGAGCTAAATTACTTCTAGCATTTAAGGGAAACATTGTCAATGCTTGCACACCACACCAACACCTATCACCATAATCTGAGCAGGGATTACACTTCCCAAATACAGCAAATCCAAGCACACACACACCCAAAGTCAGCAAGCCAGACAGCATCTATGGAAAAAAAGTAAATGGTTGATGTTTTGAGCTGAGACCCTTCAACAGGACTCATACTTATTGGAGCTGAGTGAAGGGCTGTAAGCGGTCTTTCCTTGGTAGTGTTTGCTCTTTCATTAAACTACCCAATAATTCAGCTGGTGAGAACTCCCTGGGCTACATAATAACATAGCTGCTAATACTTCAAAAAGGGGAACCACTTGATCGATTGGTAAATTGTTTTATTGATGTCACGTGTACCAAGGTACAAAGAAAGACTTCTTTTGTATACCATCAGTACAGATCAATTCATTACAACAATGTATAGAGGTAGTACAAGGTAAAACAGGAAACGAGTGCAATGAAAGTGCAGTGCAAATAGACATAAAGAGCAAGATCACAATGTGATCGTGTACATCGCATCACACTAAGGAAACACTTGGTACAAGGGGACAGAAGCTGTCCTTTCAGAGCAAATTCCTTGATGAACATCAATCTCTTGGGGTTTATGTAAAATTAACTGAGCCCAATGCACATATCTGTAGTAGTGTCTATTAGCAGAGCTCTATAGTTTAGAAGAAGACAGTTTAGTCATTCTATCTTTTGTTTCGTTCCACTATACATGTTCAGTATTATAATGGGGAGTGATGTAACATTTTACCGGAGGTATATGTATAGATGTTCTTTTTCGTTTAAAAAATAAATTTGTTTAGCAAATATGAGTAATTGCTAGTCAAGACCTATTTATGACAACCGCACATTGAACAAGATCAAACAATACCAGTGCAGAATAAAGTGTTTCAGTTACAGAGAAAGTGCAATGCGAGTATTCAGTAAGATGCAAAGTCATAATGAGATAGATTGAGTCAAACGTCCATTTTATTCTACTAGGGGACTGTTCAATAGCATTATAACAGGGGGATACAAATTATCCTTGAGCCTGCTGATATATGCTTTCAATTTTTTTAGCTTCTGCCTAATGGGGGTGGGGAAGAGAATGTCCAGGGGCTTGCGGGGAGTAGATGGGGCCATTTATTATGCTGGCTATTTCACCAAGGCACCAAGAAGCAGAGGCTGATATCTGTGATATGCTGAGCCGTGTCCACATTCCACAAAGCTCTCTGCAATCTCTTGCAGTCATGGTCAGAGCAGTTACCCACATCAAGCCATGATGTATTCCAAGAGGGCATTTTTCTATGGTGCATTGAGAGAACTGGTGAGAGTCAAAGGTCATATAAAATACAGAACAGTACAGCACAGGTACCAAACTAGTTAAAAAGCAAACCAAAGACACCAAGACACCGATCTCTCCTACTTACACAAAGTCCATGTCCCTCTATCTCCCTTACATCCATGTGCCTATCCAAATGTCTATTTGCCTCTACCATCATACCAGGCAGTGCATTCCAGACATCCACCACGGAGTAAAATACTTACCCCTCACACCCCCCTTGAATCTACCCCCTCTCACCTTCAATGCATGCCATCTGCTGTTAGACATTTCAACCCTCGGAAACAGATCCTCCCTGTCTATTCTATCTATGCCTCTCAATCTCATAAACCTCTAATGGGTCTCCCTCATCTGCCGCTGCTCCAGGAAAAAAAACAAGCCAATTTCATCCAGCCTCTCATGAAAGCACATGTCCCAAGCACATGAAACCAGACAGCATCCTGGTGAATCCCATCTGCACCCTCTCCAAATCCTCAACATCCTCCCTACAGTGGGGTGACCAGAACTGTATGCGATATTACAGATGTGGCCTAACCAGAGTTTTATAAATTTGCCAAATGTTTTTAGCCTTCTGAAGAAGTAGAGAGCTGGTGAGCTTTCTTGTCTGTAGTGTCTACAGGTTGGACCAGGACAGTCTATTGATTAAGTTCATTCCTGGGAACTTGAAGCTCTCAACCTCAACACAATTTAAGTAAACATGAGCATGTGCACCGCCCCCTTCCTGAAGTTAATAATCAGCTCCTTTGTTTTGCTGACATTAAGGGAAAGATTATTTCCATGACGCCAAGTCACTAGGCTGGCTATCTCCTTTCTGTACTCCGACTCATTATTTGCAATACAGCCATCTAACTAGTCTGCAAACTTGTCAATGGAGTTAAAGCAGAATCTGAGTATGCAGTAATGAATGCATCAGGCAGAGATTCCCAACCTGGGGCCTACAGATATCTTGCTTAATGGTATCGGTCCATGGCATAAAGGAGGTTGGGAATCGTAGTGTAGGGGCTGAGGTTGAAGTTTTGTGAGGCATTAGTGAAGATAATCCTGCTGGAGGTGTTGCAGCATATCCTTATAATAATCTGTTGGTCAGGATGTCAAGGGAGGTGTTGAGTCCCATATCTAGGAGCTTGGAGATACAATTGCTTGGAATTACAGCATAGAAGGCATATACGTAATCAATAAACAATAGGTGTCTTTGCCGCCAAGAGATGAGCATAGAACCTGGGAGATGGCATCTGCCACAGACCTATTTTGGAATTGGCAAATGGCAGTGGGTCAAAGTGATCTGGGAGGCTGAAGTTAATAATAGCCACAACCAGTTTCTCAAAACAGTTCACAATGTTGGATGTCAGAGCCACTGCGCAGTAGTCATCTTGTTTTCTTAGGTACTGGGATGACTGTGCCTGTTTATTCCCTAACAGACAGATGTTTGGTTGGGGGAGTGAAAAAGACACAGATTTTTATATTCCACAACAATGTTAAATCAAGTAATCCCAAGAATGGACAAAGGCTTATTAGTTACTTACTGTGCTCCCTTGGCAATAGTGAATTATTGAGTTTTTCTCTATCCGCAACTTCACCCTCATCATCAACTTGGTATAATCTACATCCAATTGGCAGCTCACTTTCAGCTGATTTCTACCCGTTTTTGTTCAGCTAGCTGTGGCACTAATCTTCTTGTGTCTTATCTTTAGAAAGCCATCTCAAATGTTATGCCTCTGAACTTCCATGCTTTGCAAGCACAGATCAATGGAAGTCCCAATCAATAGCTGTACCCCTCCTACTGAATACATCTTCAAACACCTGATTTATCAGAGTCACAGTCTCCATTATCACCAAATTGGCTGTACATTATATGCGTATTTGTAATATATACTGTGTGTCTATGCAAAGGAGACGAGTGAAGGTAGTGTGTGGGGGGGGGGGAGAGGTGGGGAAGAGATTCTTATGGCAGTAAACTTGCTGTCTTTAATTCTTGAGGAGCACAAGTATCAAATATCTGATTATCTGTCATAGAAAAAAATATTAATTTCCTTTTGATCTCAAATGAACTTCCAATGGAGCACATCATTGTGATTGGTGAATAGTACTTTATCAGATTAGTAACCATATCTGTCATGTCCTGAATGAGCCATTGAGGGTTAATGCCAAATCTAATAAATACATTTCTAATTGTGGTGCTGTCAGATTTTCATTCTGTGTTGCATTTCTTTGATTTTATTTGGGTAAAAGTGACAGAGATCATTCTTATTTAAGTTTAAGCACTGAATCTTATTTCAGGATATGAACTTTACAAAACTATTACAGCATAGGAAAATATAATTCATTCATATTCTTAGCAAATATAAATAAAAATAAGGTTGCACAAAGTCACTGTAAAGTTAAATGAATCCTTACACTCAATCACTACGCAGAGCATTTGTAACAGTACATTCAGCATTTTTCTATAGAAGAGACCAAACTTTATAGAGACAGAATTAACTACTTCTATCCTGTCATAAGTGTAATTTAGTTTATAAATGCAGTCTATATAGAAATATAACATTGTCCACAATAAAGGTGCCATCCATTATTCGATGACTCAGAAAAGCAGCGTCTATTATTGAGGACCCCCATCACCCAGGACATGCCCTCTTCTCATTGTTGCCATCAAGAAAGAGGCAAATTTCAAAGCTTTATAAATACCCTGACTCCTCAAACCTTGTCCCAACAATCAGCAGCCATGGAGTCCTCTAAGCAGCTGCCTAGCACTCTGAAAATTAAAATAAATGATGCCCACAAAGCAGGAGAATGCTATAAGAAGATAGCAAAGCATTTTCAGGTAGCCATTTCCTCAGTTCGTAATGTAATTAAGCAATAGCAGTTAACAGGAACAGTTAAGGTCTGGAAGACCAAGAAAACTTTCCAAGAGAACTGCTTGTAGGATTGCTAGAAAGGCAAATCAAAACCCCTGTTTGACTGCAAAAGACCTTCAGGAAGATTTAGCAGACTCTGGAGTGGTGGTGCACTGTTCTACTGTGCAGCGACACCTGCACAAATATGACCTTCCTGGAAGAGTCATCAGAAGAAAACCTTTCCTGTGTCCTCACCACAAAATTCAGCATCAGAAGTTTGCAAAGGAACATCTAAACAAGCCTGATACATTTTGGAAACAAGTCCTGTGGACTGATGAAGTTAAAATAGAACTTTTTATCCGCAATGAACAAAGGTATGTTTGGAGAAAAAAGGGTGCAGAGTTTCATGAAAAGAACACCTCTCCAACTGTTAAGCACGGGGGTGGATCGATCATGCTTTGGGCTTGTGTTGCAGCCACTGGCACAGGCAACATTTCCCTGGTAGAGGGATGAATGAATTCATTTAAATACCAGCAAATTCTGGAAGCAAACATCACACCATCTGTAAAAAAGCTGAAGATGAAAAGAGATGGCTTCTACAACAGGATAATGATCCTAAACACACCTCAAAATCCACAATGGACTGCCTCAAGAGGCACAAGCTGAAGGTTTAGCCATGGCCCTCACAGTCCCCTGACCTAAACATCTTCGAAAATCTGTGGATAGACCCCAAAAGAGCAGTGCATGCAAGACGGCCCAAGAATCCCACTGAACTAGAAGCCTTTTGGAAGGAAGAATGGGCGAAAACCCGCCAGACAAGAACTGAAAGACTCTTAGCTGGCTACAGAAAGTGTTTACAAGCTGTGATACTTGCCAAAGGTTACTAAGTACTGACCATGCAGGGTGCCTTCTGGAAACCAGGTCATCTTTACTCGCTTAGCTAGTCACAGTAACAGAAATTTTGACCAGGGGTGCCCAAACTTCACAAATTTCACAACATATGCCAGTGATATTAAACCTGATTCTGATTCTAAATTATCAATTATGAAAAACTTATTATTGTGCTGTTACTATTTCCCCGTCCCCCACAGTCAAACTAATGCACAGACATTCTGCTGAAGAGGGTGGTATGTATTGAGCAGTCAGTAAATGACTACAAGCACAACATTAAATTTAGAGTCACGGAATCTGTGTGAAAATTTGCATTGGGACTTGTGATTGGAGGACCTTTTTTCTGACAGTGCCATTTGCAGTAGGATCTTGCATCTTTAGGATGTCGGACAACTGATCCGATTAAAGAACTGTTACAAGTCATGCATTGAAAGTCAGTGTGATGCAATTCACATGCAAAATATTAAAAGAAAAAAACGTGCTTGAGAGAAAACTGATAAAGATAAAGGTGATACAAGATCTCTAACAATTAAAATATAACAAATATGCATTTTTAAAAGTATTTTCAATAGTAGAATCCATTTAATATATTAACACATATAGGACTTCAACAAAAAGTAATTCCACTGGAATGGATTAGATCCAGTTCTTCCCCATTTTCTACTATCAATTTCTCTCACTTACCAGAATGATGATTTGATATTTGTAACCGGAAAATTTCAGAAATCATGCAGAAAGCAAATTAACAAACATTTTATTAATAGGTCTAATTATTTGGGAGCTTACAAGTTATTATCTACTTACAATGACAGAAAATCACAGATGTCCACATCATTCAACTATTTCCTTTCCCACTAAATTGATAAAAAAAATTGCTGCAGAAAAAATGTTACCAACTTTTCTTGAGTGTAAACATTGCACTGTTACAGTAGAGGGTGCTCTATCGAGCTTTGTGTTTGAGCCATATTGATGAACTCAAACCTTGGAGTGCTTGATAATGAGATGTACATAAAGAGAAAATTTCCACAATTTTGATGCCAAAGAATTAAAAAACACATACACATTTAGGTAAAGCGTATATGACATTTTTAAGTGATTGATAGGAAATTAATTTTTTTTAAAACAATCCATTTATTCAAATTAAATTGGAGACAAGAAACAACAGATGCTTGAATCTGCAGCAACACACAATCTGCTGAAAGACCTTAGTAGTTCAAGGAGCATCAATGGTTAGAAACAAATTGTCAATGTTTTGGGCCAAAATCCTCCATCAAGACCTTAGTTGTTTATTTTCCACTAAATTCTTCCAGCAGATTGTGAGAGATTCAAATTAAATTGTTCTGGTTGTTTGGGGAGATCATTAATTTATACAACATTGTGCAGACATTGATTAGAATTACCCCCTTTAGTATCCTGTAATTCAAAGTATTCCTGCCATTTCGTCTGAATGCAAAGGTAAGTCTTGATATCTTCAATTTTCATGCTAAGCTTTACTTATGGTAAGGAAACATACTTTTAACAGAAGATGCTTCCAAGGATAACAGAGGAAATCTTCCCCAAAAAAAGGGGGGATTGTATTGATGTTCAAGTTGTAGGAAATATTGTTCTTTAATGCACCATGAGATTTATTCAAGTGCACAAAATGAAAAGAATTTCTCCTTGGGGAGGAGAAAAAAAAGATTGTATGTCTTAAGTCAATGACTGAATTTAAAAAGGCTCCTTTTTCAGTCTATACTTTCCACATATTTTCACAGCAGATTTGTAATTTTAAATTAAAATGTCCAATCTAGTAAATCATTCAGCTTTCATAGTCTGGTCTCCCCTCCTTTGTATCAGAGAAACCGAATGTAGATTTAGTGAAATCATTACAGACTAAGAGCAACTCTGAGCTTCCCGCCACTGATTTTCTTTCTGACTCTCCATCCATAGATACTGATCTAAGAGTAAAATAAAACAGAAAATGCCAGAGATATCCTTTAGGATTCTCATTCATGCAGCCAATTCCTTTTCTTAAGATGGACATCTACTCTACCACCAGCAACCTGTTAAAACATTATTGTTACCACCTACCAAGGTATCTGCAAAACTCTTCAGCTTTTTAAATAGAAACTTATCATTTCCCTTGTACAGGAACATGCTACTTGAAGGCTACAATTAAAGATGCTACTAATCTATAGCATAGACTATTGTCCAAAACTAATATTTGGATTCCTTACCATGCAAATTTTAACATATTTTATATTTTACTTTTCAGAGACAATTTTGTCCTTTCAGACATATACAATCTTTCCAATTGAATGTTATGCACTCAATGTCAAGAGGACATAGGAGATCTCATCTCCACTTTTCCAAGAATAGCAGATTCAGCCTCATACATGGGCCTATACTTATTCCTCAGTCAGCATTGCCCATAAATGAAAAAGACATCACATTTAGTCATTCATAGCATCTCTAACAATAAACATTAAAAGTAAGAGGAAAAATATTTGGACATCACAAGAAAGGCATTATACAATGTTTTAAAAAATCACTTATCATTATATTTCATATGCCTCATCATTAGCCAAGGAAACGAGTTACTACTTTTAAGCATCAAATAAAGTGATATGGCACAATGTCTTCTAAAATGATCAAATGCAGGCAGGAGGAATAGTATTCAATTCTGATACGACTTTAAAACACGGGGTGGCGCTCTTTATAGTTTGTTCTGAATAAAGTTGTGTACCAAGCTTATAATATGATTATTTCAATTTTATGGTTGGAATTTGAACCCACTGAAATAAAAAAAAAGGTAGGATCAGCTGACCAAATTCCTGATGATGATCAACACTGATTAATGACAGTATTATAAGATAAATTGTTGGGTTGGTATGCATTTCTATCAAACAATTGTTATGCATTGTAAGAATATTTCTGATCACTCCAAAATTGCAGCATAGTTAAAGTATAACGAGAAATCAAGCACTTGCAGAATGCAAATATCTTGGCAATGTTTGCACAATTCCTCATTTTCCAGAGCAATCACAAAAGGTAAAGATTTGGGCCATTGATTCTCCCCCCCCCCCCCCCCAAAAAAGAATATAAATTAGAGTAAATCTCAAACAATGCCATTTCACTTTAATTCAGTCATTACTGGGCTGAAAGTCAGTCTTTAGTTTACAAAATACCAGATTAATAACTACAGTATAGAAGAATATTCAGCCTACAAAATCTGTGCTGGCTCCAAGAAAGCAATCCAATTCCATCACCCACCCCACCTCACCTGCAGATTTTCTTCTTCCAATATTTTAACATCTTTTTGAAATCTCCCACTTTCTCCATTTCCGTCATTCTTTTAATGATTGAGTTTCAGATCATAATTTCTTTCTTAATAGTATTTTCCCCACCCTCACAACCTTCCGAATCTTTTGACTATTATTTCAAGTCTGTGGTCCTTGATCTGGCTACTAATGAGAACAAGTTCTCTTAATTAATCCTATCTAATCCCATCATGATCATGTGCAGCTGTATCGAATCTCTTATTATCCTTCCTTGCATGAAAGAAAACAACCTTAGCTTCTGCATTCTAACTTTATAGTTGAAATCTCTCATATCTAGACTCTAAATATAACTTCAATTTAAAAGAAGTTCAATCAAAATCCTTCAGATTTTGTCCAGTATTTTATTCAACAGAAGATCAGACCCAGCACTGATTTTACTCTCCTATTTTCCCAGCTCAAACTGTTACTTATTAGGCAGGATCAAAATGAGTTTTAAACAAGAGGTTTAAACGTAACAGGACACCAATATAAAATATAGATAAAATTTAGTTTGAAACCTAAGTGAAGATTTTTTAAAATTTAATGTTTTCAGAAAGACATAGAAGCAAAAAGTATAATATTAATAGGATTGCAAATAAAATGCAAATACAAGGAAGAACTTGAAAAGGTTAGGTAAGGAGATTGTAAAACAAAGATTAAGAGTGAATAATTACGTTTTTGCTTTTGAAGGATAAGATAAAGTAGATATCAATTTTTTCCAGTGTGGAAAGATGTAGAGTAACAGAAGATGGATACAAACTTAAACATGAGATATAGGATAGGAAGGCGGGCAGTTGTGAGCCTATGAAATGAATGTATTTAAATGACTGGCTGTGTCAAAGCTTTAGAATAAATAGGTCATTGAAGGGAGGAGCAATAATGTGTTTCTGGAAGTGTATTAGGATCATTGCTCAGGTGCAAGTTAAATATTAACATGGATTAATGGAGAATCTAAAAGAGATCTAAAGGTATATTTGTTACCAAAATATGCAAATACTAAGTCAAATGTCTGAAAATCCAATCCACTGGCATACATTTTATATCTGTAAAATATATTTAAAAATCAAGCACACAAATTGTAATTTGATTTTGCCCATTTCCAAAAAAGTTCCTGCTCATTAGGGAATTGAACGAGGCCACTCCTGCACAATTCCTGCTGTCTTTCCCATGGTGATATTCAAGCACATTTTGATATCATCAACCTGCATGGTGTTTACTTCTTCAGAAACAATGAAAATTTTGCAAAAATTTACAGCCTATGACTTGCACTTCTACTCACTGTCCAAGAGCAAACTCTTCAAGTTGCCAATTGCAAAATAATTCAAGAGTACCCATAAGAATGTTAATGTTTTCCTGGGTCTGCCTGACTGATTACCTTGATCTCTGCCTGCACTTCATAGCGGCTTTAGGCATGGAGACATGATTGGGAGGGAATTGGAGAGTGTTGCTGTCAAAAAGATTAAACAAATATCATTTTTCCCCCATGTTTTGCATAGTTGCTGTTGGTTGCCATGGAGATTGTACAAGTTTTCCAGCAGTCAATGTAGGAATATCATGGCACCTGCAAGCTACAAATGCTATTTTGTTGAAGTCCTGACTGTCCATTTGGACCATTTGGTTCACTCATTTAATATGCAAAAATTAGTAAAATCTAATTCTAGACATTTATTAGTTATAAGCTGAACATTAGAAAATAAAACACTGCAAAGTGCTCATCACTGGTATTTAACTGATTTATTGCAAAATCATCAAGGTAGATACCCACTCACTTTGAGAATAGGAGGAAGTGCATTTTCGGGAAAAGAGGGAGAAAGGCAAGCAGAGAGAACAGTTTTTGATTTTAGTGATTAACAGGGAAGATGTAAAGAGATTTCCTTTTATCCTTTTGGAAAAACTGAAAGGGAGGAGACTTATGATATGCAAGATGGTCAGCCAGGTTTGGGAAAGGAGCAACATTTATTTTAACCTTGGAACTAGTAAGAATCAAAGTAGATTAACCCTTTCCTAGCTTAAGGTAAAACCTAACTGAAGTTGTTGTTCTGCATGTTCGCATGAATATAAAGTATTTTTAATGAATTATTTATATTTTGGCTCACTTCAATGTTTACATTCTATTTACTTACGAATGGGCAAAGTAGACACATAGGAGTTGTGTGAAAGACATTTATGCTTATAAATTTAACATAGTAGTGCATGTATTTTTCAGTGTTGGGTGTGAAAACTCAGTTCTCTCTCCACACTCACACCCCAAAGAGGAATGCAATCGCAACCACTTCCACACTGAATTACACCACTCTGGTATTTCCAGTCAAGATTCATTCTGATGTTGCCAAGGAAACAACTTAGAATGTTCCTGAGAGAACTCATCATTGGGCATTCTTGGGATAAGATTGCTTTAACAATGTGCTGGCAGCACATTCACTTGAGTTCTATTATTTACCTCCCATCCTATGGATCTTGTTGCCTGATTGGTCCAAGCTTTAACTCCCAGTCCTCAAACAGCCTGGACACAGACTTGCTCAGCCCAATCCTCTGGAGCTCCATGTAGGGATGAAAAAAAGAAACACAATGGAAGAAAAGGAAGGTGAGACCAATCCAAACTATGAAACAAAGGAACAAAACCAATTCAGATTGATTAAAGAGCAATTAAATGGGAGATTAGTTTTGAATTAGCAGAGTAATGTCCATCAACAGCAAGTCTATAAAGAGGAAGTAAATTTATTCAATCAATCCAACTTAAGTATATAGACAATATTTAATTATTTAATATACACTGGCCAAAAATCAATGGCTAAGACAATATGCAAGATCAGTAAGCAAAAAGACACTCATTTTATTGTCAGAAGGCTAAGAGCACTGTTGTTATTCATGGTATTTGTTTTTTCTTGTTGGAATTAAGAACATTGTTGCAACTGTACTTTACATTATTTTAGTTAATTATTCTCGGATGACTTTAGAGGGCTTTGAGAATAAACTGTCATCAGTTTAAGTGTTTATTCATATATAACAATGTCTTTAATACTGCAGTGTTCCCTTCTCAGTGTTTTATTTCTGATGCATACTTTAGGAAAAACTGGCAAATTCATTTATAAGTAAATAATTATCACGTCAAAGATAATAGGAAAGTGAAGGCATAAAAAATTCCGTTAGGAGTTTACCATTTAGAGAAAAGGTACAAATTTCTGGGAATAGCAACAGATCATTTTCACTCAATAGGATGCAAAATTTCCCAATCAGCATTTGTCATATTATATTGTAAAGTCAAGTGAGTTAAACACATGGAAAGGAGACCAGCTGTCTCATACAATGCCAGCTGCTCATTTTGCCAGAGCAAGATGAAGAGTGGGGCAGTGACATAGATGTAAAATATACGAAGATAATCAGAGTGTTTAAATTTGATAAGGTAGGCTACAAGGTATTGGTCTCTGAAAACAAGATTCAAATCTCTGAAGTAAGAAATAGTCAATCACATGTTAGTCCTAATCCTTTGCTGATAGTTTTGAGATCTTTACCCACTCACAATGAATGATTGATTTATCATTAATAAAATTTGACAGTTTGAAGAGTGATGATTCAGAAGGTAAGGATTATTTCCTTCAGAGAAAAGTAGAAGTTCACAAACAGAATTTAGCAAGAATATTTTACTTCAGCAATAATGCCCCAAGTTTTCAGGAATTACTCTGGGATTCCTAGATTTGAATTTGTTCCGCCAACATAACCTCCAGTTGTCCAAGTTGATCTAATGTTAAATTGCCAGCCATTGTGCTCTACTGCATATCACATGAAATAACTTGGGTGTTATTAGTATAGTTTGGAGGGAACAGAAATGAAGTAGTAACTAGAAGTATCCTAGATCGATTGCCATTGGTATCACCTTGTTTCCCATTGCCAACATCCCCTTCCCCTGCTTTGAGATGGCTCTTGGTTCTTAGTACTAAGCACAGTGTGCCATGCTCTACCACAGTGGGCCCAATTACATGATCAACTCCCAAAAAAGGTAAGATGCCATGTGGTTAAAAGTTGACATGACTAAACTTCCAGGAACATCTGCAAGTTGTCAGCCTCATTATCCAGACATCCCAGGGTGAGAGTTTGTTTATGCTGTTCAATGTTTTGATAGGGAATGACACTGATACTGCAAGAGCTACAAACAGCTCAGGGAAGAGGAGATTACAGTGACACAATGCAGGACTTGGCTGATTGGGCAAATGTTGAGAGCTGCAAAATACACTGGCTGGACTCCACAAGATGAGGTGGTCTAAATAAAGAAGTCAAAGTAACAAGGAGAGGAATGTCATTCAGATTCATTCAGAATTGGCCATTACGATGCTATACATGGCTTTAGTCTGTGAGCCAGGACCCCAAATTTGGGCCACCGGTACCATCTGGAAGGAATAATTCTTATAGTGATTTTTGGCGAGGTACACACCCCTAGTGCTAGAAAATATGTGATAGCATTGCAGCGGCGGTAGCTTTCTGTGTATATCAGAACTGATATCATACCCAACAAGATGATTGTACAAGTCACTTCTTTGGTCATGAAACTTGAATCTTTCATGCTATCTGGTGGAGTTACACTCCTGCAAGATTCTACAAGGAAGCACATTCATAGGAAACTGGAATCTGAGCTGGGCAATTCAGTAGATATATTTCCAGATGACAAAGGAAAATTGTTCATTGTTCCTGAAAGTGTATCGTTAAGGGACGTTGTCTTGGAAAGTGAAAGTCTACAGAGGGAACTCAAAGTTTGGAGGGCCAAGGCAACCAATTTTGACAAGATCATAGATCAGACTTCATAGCCTATCAATCATTAGACAGGAGATGACTGTGATTCCGTCCATCTGATGTGAAAGATAGTGCTCATATCTCCATACCAGATCAACTAGGGCGGCTTCTTGTTGGACTGCTCACAGGATGTGACACTGTAAGCGCTTTTGCAGGCAAAGGGATGAAAGTGCCCAAAAACTTCTGACCAGCAACAGGGGAACTTAGGACACATTCTTAGAGTTGGATCAGGAATGGGACCTCTCCCCAGAACTGATGGACAAACTGGAGGCATTTACATGTCTCCTTTATGCCCCAAAAGCATCGACCACCAAGGTCAATGAGCTCAGGGATCACCTTTTCTGTGCCAAAAAAGGTGAAATCGAAAGTCATCAACTCCCACCATGCAAGGACAGCTTAACAAAACATGCACAGTGAGCCAACTACCAGGCTAGTATATGGAGAAGATGCTTGGAGAAGGACCCACAAGTGCCAAGCCCTGTTGGCAGAGGATGGAAGATGGAGAGAGAAGAGGAAGCTGAACAGTTGGTGGTGCACTGGATGGAAGACCAGCCAGCACCCGATGTCATCCTGGACTTCCTGGCCTGTAACTGTCCAAAAAATGTTCACCCCCAAAATATATGTGTGTTGTAAATGGCCTCATGTGTACCGACATGTGTAGACTGTGAGAACCAGGCATCCACCTCAGAGGGTGTAGAAAGTGCAGATGAAGATGTGGAAGACTTGGAAAATTATTATGATTATTAGTAGGTTATCAAAGTATGGAAAACAAAGTATGGAAAGCAGTCCTTGATTAAATATATTCATTTTACAACCAAATGGGGCCTAGGTTATGGTCGTGTGGAACCCCACATTTGAATTATTGCACTGTAATTCTATATGCTATGACAAAAACTTAAGATTGTTTTGATTTGATACAACAACATGAAAAATATCATGCCATTGATAAAACTCCAGAAATCTCTCCAAATTAGTTTTTTTTAAACCTTTTTGGGGTGGGATGGGGTAACATTTTCTGCTGTACTGATGTTAATATGGAATATATACAAAAAGTGATTACCGTACTTATATGAAGTAATAAAGCTACCACTGGTGCAATGCTATCACATATTTTCTAACTGTAGATATGTATACCTTGCCAAAAATCACCATGAGCATTATTCCCCTCAGATGGTACCGGCCAACCCGACTGGCTCACGGACCACTTGGATACATAGTTTTGGTGACTGAGGTGAAAGACAATTTTCAGAGGAAGAAATACCATTCTGTGATATTCTATTTTCTGCCAAATTATTTGTAGAAATAGTTTAGAAGTGTATTATGTGGTAGTCAGTGTTTGAATATACTCTTCAGTACAAAATGTTATTATAACTTATTAATTGGGCAGTCATCAAAGATCTGCATTGAATCTAAATAAGGAGGTTTATGGAATATCGTGGGCCAATGTTTACTTCAAACTTAGGATCACTAAGTCATTATGATCCCTGTTTCTTTTGTGAGGATTTTTTTTCTTTTCCCTTAGATTGAGACCTTAGGTTTATGAGATTACATGACAGTTATTACTAAGAGATACTTGTCAGCAAAATAAACCATCTTAACAATTCCTATCTGTCTTCACTCAAATGTTTTTAATTAATCTACAGAAAGATGGGAGAACTGCATTTCAGAATTTGCCTGTGACCGAGTTGGATTACCATTCTCCTTGGGTTTCTTCCCTGAAATTAGAGTAAGCAAGCAGGAGCATCTTCTTGCTATCATAAGCCTTCTATGTCCAGTTCTGGTTTCAAGGGCATATTATTGTTACTATGACTGAGTTTTGCTACCAGACTAGATCCTAGTGATCTACATGAAAGTAATACACTTAGGCTGCTTGCAAGATTGAAAAATACCACTAAATTTAAGAGACCATCTAGAGTTTATGTTGAAAAATACCACTATATTTAAGAGACTATCTAAAGTTTATGACAAGCATTTACCTGCTGTGCCAAAAAGAGCTGCTGATCTAGGATATTCGGCTCATCACAAGCATACTTTTCCAGGGTGATTAATTTTATTTTAATAATCACAAGTTAAAATGAAATATAATAAATCTGCGGTAACAGATGGTAATAGTAATATAATGGTGTCATCGTGATAATGATTGTATCATTGTGAGCTGCTCCATATAAACATCAAAATATTTTGCAAACCACAGAAAAACTGTCTTTGAGTTAAACACAATATTCATGCAACGTGGGTTTGTTAACCATCATTCTGCACAGGAAATGTGCATTTAATTTTATTGATAGAAGTAAATTATTGTTAATTTTTTGTTCATAAATTTTAACTATCATTAAATTTTCTCCCATTCTTCATTTTGATGTTGTCTGGACTAGAGAAGTGACATTAAGTTATCATAAGGAATTTTTATCTTTTTCACAAGAGAAGGCAGTTATGGTTCGCCAATTCGGTGAGCTATTAATTATAGAATTAATTAACTGAAGTTTAATTGAAATATTTTACAGTGTTGGTCTCATTAACCAGCTTTAAGCTGTACTTCCTGTTAGGACCTTGTGGCAGTAATGGTTGGGATAGACATTGATACTACATGGCATCAGAACTCCAAATAGGCGAAACCTTCAGGCTTCAGACACCTCGATGTTGATTAAGGTGGACGAACTGAACAAAAGAGTGATTCTTCACTCCCTAATGAGCTCAACACCTTTTGTGCACACTTTGAAAGTGAGAATTACACTACGTCTGTGCAAATTCCCCACAGCATCTGGCGACCCTATGATCTCTGATACAAGAAAGACAATTTGAACAGAGAAGGATCAATTGCAGTGCAAAGTGGGTCAGTGTTAGATAGATAGATAGATAGATACTTTATTCATCCCCATGGGGAAATTCAACTTTTTTTCCAATGTCCCATACACTTGTTGTAGCAAAAATAATTACATACAATACTTAACTCAGTAAAAAATATGATATGCATCTAAATCACTATCTCAAAAAGCATTAATAATAGCTTTTAAAAAGTTCTTAAGTCCTGGCGGTTGAATTGTAAAGCCTAATGGCATTGGGGAGTATTGACCTCTTCATCCTGTCTGAGGAGCATTGCATCGATAGTAACCTGTCGCTGAAACTGCTTCTCTGTCTCTGGATGGTGCTATGTAGAGGATGTTCAGAGTTTTCCATAATTGACCGTAGCCTACTCAGCGCCCTTCGCTCAGCTACCGATGTTAAACTCTCCAGTACTTTGCCCATGACAGAGCCCGCCTTCCTTACCAGCTTATTAAGACGTGAGGCGTCCCTCTTCTTAATGCTTCCTCCCCAACACGCCACCACAAAGAAGAGGGCGCTCTCCACAACTGACCTATAGAACATCTTCAGCATCTCACTACAGACACTGAATGACGCCAACCTTCTTAGGAAGTACAGTCGACTCTGTGCCTTCCTGCACAAGGCATCTGTGTTGGCAGTCCAGTCTAGCTTCTCGTCTAACTGTACTCCCAGATATTTGTAGGTCTTAACCTGCTCCACACATTCTCCATTAATGATCACTGGCTCCATATGAGGCCTAGATCTCCTAAAGTCCACCACCATCTCCTTGGTCTTGGTGATATTGAGACGCAGGTAGTTTGAGTTGCACCATATCACAAAGTCCTGCATCAGTTTCCTATACTCCTCCTCCTGTCCATTCCTGACACACCCCACTATGGCCGTGTCATCAGCGAACTTCTGCACATGGCAGGACTCCGAGTTATATTGGAAGTCTGATGTGTACAGGGTGAACAGGACCGGAGAGAGTACGGTTCCCTGCGGCGCTCCTGTGCTGCTGACCACCGTGTCAGACCTACAGTCTCCCAACCGCACATACTGAGGTTGGTATACTTGAGTTATGCAAGTTCAATAAAGAATTGAATAGTTGAAGGGGAGTAGCTATTCTTGAACCTGGTGGTACAGAACTTTATAGGCTTCTGTACCTCCTGCCCAATTATTGCTGTAAGAAGATGGCATGGCCCAGATGCTGAGGATCCTCGATGATAGATGTTGCTTTCTTCAGGTAGCACCTCATATTGATACTTCCGATAGTGATGAGGTTTGTGCCTGCATTGTATTGAACTGAATCTAGTCATCTCTGCAGTTTCTTATGTTCCTGTGCATTAAAATTACCATACCAAACCAGGATGCAACCAGTCAAGATACTTTCAACAACACATCTGTAGAAATTTGTTAGAGAGTTCAGTGATGTGCTAAACATTAAATATTCATTATTAAAGCAATTGTCATTAGTGGGTGAATCGCTGGCTGGCATTGAAGAACACACAGCTAAACAATGAATTCCAATTGAAGGCAGCCAGTTCTGTGCATCTGGAAATCTAATGTGTTGGAGCACAGTTTGGTCTAAATGTCATCTCTTTGCAAGTTGATTGTTAACGGCAAAGTAATGTCCCTAGATTTCAAAACTAAGTAACCACAAATGGAGAAGGTTAGCTTGTAATGGTTATGGCATATTGATCTCTGAAATGCCACTCTTACAAGTACATGACAGAAAAATGTTAGTCTTGTGACTAAGAATTTATTGAAAGGAATTAATATTTTAATGGCTGTAGCTATGTTTGGTAATAGAAAATGTAGTTATGCTCAGAGAAATCCAAAGGTTGAGATGAGAGACAATAGAGTTCTTTATGGTAGTGTGTTTGTATCTAATAAATTTTAATGTCAAGATTTTGATGAAAGACACGATTTTAAATTCAGACCACATTATATTAACAAGAGAGCAGAAAATGCTGGAAATACTCAGCACGTCAGGTGACATCTGTAGGAAGACAGATCTTAACACTTCCCTCTCTACAAATTGTAGCCATCGATTGAGACTTTATAGCGTTTTCCTGTTTCATTTCAAATCTCCAGTATCTGTAGTTATTTGCATTCTGATTTCCTTTTAAGTGGCAATTATCAATGACGACAGATGACCAAAGATTTTGGATAAACATTCAGTTGTGGTTAACAAATGCTGAGTTTAATAGAGGGGGCATTTTGTAGACCTTCTGCTTTGGCTGTACTGTGGGCAGAGAGAATTTATGGTCCTCTACCTGAAAATGCTCTAGTCTAACACTTCCTTCCAATGAGTTCCTCCTTTGACCAATGTGTGATGGCTATCAATTCTCATTCAACCTTTTTCTCTTTTTCTGAGGTCTTCTCACTTTCTTCATCCTCCTCCACTTCCTGCAATTTGTCTGTCAAGGCTTCTGTTATGTTGGTATCTAAACTGTGCAACAGAGCAAACTACAAACGTTTGTACCTTCAGCACTCCTGTTGAACTTTTACACCTGGCTGCATGTGTCACTAAAGTTATGCCTGAGACCCTGGAGCCATTGCTGGTGCAAGGAGCAATTTGAATGTAGGATAGTGCTCGTTTCTGAGCATCCATCCATATAGGCAGTTCTATCCCTCAGAAGTGGCATGTTAAACTCACATAGATTAAAGGAAATGTGCAGGTTCTGTAGGAAGGTGCCGTTAGCCAACATGAATTTCTTCCTGCAGTCAGCTGCTAACTGGATATCAGGGATGTGACATGGAATCTTTCCTGGGTTATTAAGGTTATGCTATGTGCCACATTAGTGGAGTTTACAAAAGCTCTGCATATTTGGGAAGACAGTTATGCAGAATCAGAATTATTATCACTGACATACTGGTGAAATTTATTGTTTTGCAGCAACAGTACAATACATACAAATTACTGTGAAGTACAAATAATAATATATAAAAATAAATTATGCTTAAAAATGAGCATAAATGCTGAAAATGTGTATTCATACTTTGAGAGTAGACTGAAATCACTTTAAATGTGAATGCACCTGCCTGAAAATTTTTCTTGCATTGGTCTCCAAACACGTACGTCTTTGATGACTGCCTTCTACAGTACATCTCTGTCCTCAATGCTACACAAGGAAAGGGCCATCCAAACTCCAATAAGTGGGTGTTGCCAGGTCTGATAAATATTGTCTCATGGGATAAATGATCATTTTATGTTTTGAGGTTGAAGTTAGGAGCTGCACTCCCTAGAGGTTGTATGAGGCCCTACTAAATCATGATGACACGGAACAAGTGCTGAAAACAGAAGATGTTCCCGCTAGGAATGACAAATAATCGTTGCTAAAATGGGGCATCAGAACATCATATTCTAATATCTTCTGCTTGGGATTTTCCTTTGCTTTTAAATAACATGAAATGTGGTCATTAGACCTCAAGACAGACAGACATATTTTATTGATCCCGGGGGAAATTAGGTTTCGTTACAGTTGCACCAACCAAGAAGAGGTAGAAATATAGCAATATAAACCCAGAAATAATTAAATAATAATAGGTAAATTATGCCAAGTGGAAATAAGTCCAGGACCAGCCTATTGGCTCAGGGTGTCTGACACTCCAAGGGAGAAGTTGTAAAGTTTGATGGCCACAGGCAGGAATGACTTCCTATGATGCTCAGTGTTGCATCTCGGTAGAATGAGTCTCTGGCTGAATGTACTCCTGTGCCTAACCAGTACATTATGGAGTGGATGGGAGACATTGTCCAAGATGGCATGCAACTTGGACAGCATCCTCTTTTCAGACACCACCGTCAGAGAGTCCAGTTCCACCCCCACAACATCACTGGCCTTACGAATGAGTTTGTTGATTCTGTTGGTGTCTGCGACCCTCAGCCTGCTGCCCCAGCACACAACAGCAAACATGATAGCACTGGCCACCACAGACTTGTAGAACATCCTTAGCATCATCCGGCAGATGTTAAAGGACCTCATTCTCCTCAGGAAGTAGAGACGGCTCTGACCCTTCTTGTAGACAGCCTCAGTGTTCTTTGACCAGTCCAGTTTATTGTCAATTCGTATCCCCAGGTATTTGTAATCCTCCACCATGTCCACACTGATCCCTTGGATGGAAACAGGGGTCACTGGTGCCTTAGCCCTCCTCAGGTCCACCACCAGCTCCTTAGTCTTTTTCACATTAAGTTGCAGATGATTCTGATCACACCATGTGACGAAGTTTCCCCACCATAGCCCTGTACTCCGCCTCATCTCCCTTGCTAATGCATCCAACTATGGCAGAGTCATCAGAAAACTTCTGAATACTCTGATGCAATAAATGCCATTTAATATTATCAGTATGATCACAAACAACAATGTGAAACTCCATATCCAATATTCTTTTCAGGATCAATTCCACAGAAAATTGTGACTGTCATTTATCACTTAATGATTCTATTGCATCCCATTGCACTTGGGAGAATCAGCAAAATGTGATCTAATATCTGGCTTGTGTGCTTGCTGAATTTGATAAAAACAGGCACTGCGAGCTCTTGGATGTAATTGGGTACTTTAAGGTGCATCAAAGTCATGGAGAACCCAGAAGCAATTTTGCATCTCCTTATTAAAGATGTAGTGGGTAAGCACTTTTTTTTTGGAAAAATTCTATCATTTAGTGCTCAAAAAATGCTGGGGAACACAGCAGGCCAGGCAGCATCAATGGAAATGGCCGCTGTTTCGGAGTGAAACACTTCATCAGGATTGGAAAAAGAGATGAGAAGACTGGGTAAGAAGGTGGGGGAGGAGCAGAAGTAGTAGTAGGTGACAGGTGAAACCAGGAGAGGGGGAGGAGTGAAGCAAAGAGCTGGGAAGGTGATTGGTGAAAGAGATAAAGGGCTAACAGTCCTCTCCTACCAGATTTCCCCTTCCCCAGCTCTCATCTCTTTTGCCAGTCCTAATGAAGGGTTCCAGCCCAAAACGTCGACTGTTTACGCTTTTCCATTGATTCTGCCTGGTCCGTTGAGTTCCTTCAGCATTTTATGTGTATTCCTTTGATTTCCAGCATCTGCAGATTTTCTCTTGTTTGTGATTTAGTGCACAAATTGTTTTCACTGCAAAATCTTTTATCTTGACCATAATATAAATAAATCAAAATGTGGAGCATATTTTCATAGTCTGCTCACTTCTCTCATCTTTTTCATCTGTACAGTGATCACCATTTTGCTGCCACCTTCCTGCTTTCATCCCATACTTGAAGATTTCATTGACTTTCCTTCTACTTCACAACCTGCACAGTTCACCACCACTGGAGCAGCAGCAACTCCAACAGTGGTGCTTTTAGCCACCATATTGCTATTTGTCTGACTTGGCAAAAGACATTGATTCTCATATGTAAGCCATATACTTTCTCACTCTCATCAAAATCTTCCTAATGTAAATAAAGCTCTGTTGTTTTGCAGATAAGTGCCACGACTCTGTGGTCTTTAAAAGTTCCATGGAACTACAAAGCAGCCACAGCACAGCACTTCCAAACGAAGAGAGATATGCCTCAGCCAAACAGGATGATGACAAAGCATTCTGACACCTTATAAAATTTGGAAGTTTTGGGCATGCTTTAAATAAAGATTGATCTTAAACCTTATAAATAAGAGTTCACATGATACACAAAAACCATTTTTTAAAGAGTTTGTTGCCATGCTACTATCAAATGTCCTCTTAATTTGCTCTTAAGTACTTATTAAAACTTAAAAGATATGTATAGGTTCCTTACGAATAAAGTAACAGTTGTTCAGTAAATGATCTAGACTTAGTCTTCAATACATTACGCAGGGAACTTTGCTCTTCAGGAGAATCCCTTCCAGAAGTACATGTGCTGCAGGGTGGTAAATGCTTTTAGTGTTTAACATGTAACACTCGTTTAAAGATTTCAGTTGCACTTTTTTGCGAACATCACAAGCAGATGTCCAAAGCCACAGAGCACATAAGGCTGCTGTTGACTTTAAAGTGTCTTTCTGATTAACACACTATGTGAACCACATTCCTGCCTCCACCTGTTTGAGCAGCAAGGCTGTAGTGACAGAGAGCTGCCACCTTTTCACTTCAGTCATGTCTCAGTCTTCTGAGGGTTCAACGAGTCTCAGGCCGCACATATTTCAATCTTGGATTCATTTGTAGAATATTGAACACAGAGCATTACAACACAGTACAGGCCCTTCAGCCCATGATGTTATGCTGACCTTTTAACCTAACCCTTCCCTCGCACATAGCCCTCCATTTTTATAGAACATTACATGTATGAATGTATTGTGGTACTCTGGGGGGGAGGGGCATGGGTGTGGACAACAGATGCCCCAGCATTTCTAATGACCTGTGGTATTTATTATTCTTGTTTAAGAATGTTTTCACGGGATTATGGTGTAATGTTCAAGTTCATTTATTGTTACATTTTAGCTTGTTGTTACATTATTGTACACGCGTGTTTGTGGGTCACCCTGACCGTAACCAGAGTGTGTAATAATCACCAACCTCCCCCCATCTGTATGTGACTGAGTGGGTTCTCTCCCCAGGTCAGAGTGCCCGGTCTGATTTGTGTTGGTTGCAATAAAACCAGCAGCAGAGCTCAGCGAGCTCTTTTTGTCTGTCATCATGGACTGAATGCTCACCACAGAATGAATATGCAGATATTTATCAGACAGACTGCATTGGTATCCTGAACATACAATTCAGGTATCAGAGGTGAGATTAGAAACTCAGGACAAGATCAGAGCGCCTTAGAACCCAGGGAATAAGTTGAGGGACCAAGCATTAAGCCTCCCCTGTACCCATGGGCCAGGCTCCTGAAGATGGGACCCAAAGGGAAAACCTGAGAACAAAGCATCGTGCCTTCCCAGGGAACCCTGACATCGCGAACGTACCCAGGCTCCCCAACCCGAGGGACACGGCAGAACACATCACCCACCTCCCTTGTGACCCAAGATGTTGCAGCCATGGGAGGACAGGCATCATGGCAGGCACCTCTGTCATTGCCGGAGCAAGAGGAAGACCAAAGGGCCTCAGCAATTAATGCCATATGGCCACCCTGAAGCTCCCCACATACCAGCCTGGCGCAGGTCAACCACCACCGGGACCATTTATTGTTCTTGTGTTAAAAAGGTTATGGTGGGATGTTCCAGTTCATTTATTGTACATTTTAGCTTAGGTTGCACAATTATTCGCATGTGTGTTTGTGGGTCACCCTGACTGTAAATGGTTTGGGTAATAATCAGTTCCCCTGTCTGTATGTGACTGAGTGGGTTCTCTCTCGGGATCTTAGCACCCGGTCTGTTCTGTGCTGCTTGCAATAAAACAGGCAGTGGAGCTAAATGAACTCTCTCGTCTGTCATGGACCAAATGCTCACCACAGAATGAATATGGAGATGTTTATCAGACCAGACTGTATTGGCATCCTAAATATACAATTGTGCATGACTAGAGCCAATAAATCCTTATGATCAAACCTATGTAACTATTAGGCTTGCATGAGTTTTTCAGACTCTGGCAGGATGATCAATATCCTTATTTCAGCATCTGTATCAGGAGAACAGATGGCTCTTGGAGAACATTGAGTAGCCACTACCTTCTCCCCCTGTTCTTCATGCCAGTGTGAACTCCAAGATGAACTGGACCGTAGAATTAAATGAGGAACAAAGAGTTATAAGAAGAAACGTACACAGTGCCATGGGGCTCCCTAATGAAGAAATTTAAACCAGCTAACGACATGTAGTATTACTTAGCAGATAGAGCCTCATACCCTATAATCAACCTCCATTTGCTACACAATGATATATTAACAGCACAACCTTTACTTGCTTGGCGGCAGCAATAGGAAAAGGAGGAGAGACAGAGGTCGAGAAGTAAAAATTGCGTGATGAGGAGGAGAGGCCTTTTCTAGAGTGAGTGAGTGTGAGTGTAATATATATTTTATCCTCAGGTTCAGAAGAGTGCCCACAAAAAGAGGCTGTTTATGTCTAAATTAGAAACCACTCAGATATGTAACTGTAACTGGTGCTGGCTTTGTGTTACACCAATAGTTGTGTAACTGATTCCAAGTAGAATAAAACACACAGAACAGTACAGTACTAGGACAAGCACAAGGTCTGCACTTACCAAGATGCCAATTTAAACTAATCACACTGTTGATATCCCTCCATTCTGTGCCTGTTCATGTGTCTGTTAAAATGCCTTTTAAATGTTGTTATATTCCAGGCGCATGACTCCTTGTGTGTGTAAAAAAATATATAAATCTTGCACATTCCCTTTAAACTTACCCTCCTTGCAACTTAAAGCTATGCCCAGTAATATTTGTGGAAGGACTATCTGCTCTGTCTCTCTCATAATCTTGCATACAGTGGATTCTGGTTAATTAAGACACACCAGGACCAGTGCATTTGGCCCAATTAAGCGGCTGCCCCAATTAGCCGAAATTTCACGGAAATAGCTCAAAAGGTATAAAGAAGATAAACTGCCATTTAACTGAATAACTCAGTATCTATTTAAGTGAAATACAGAACAAATCAGAACACTATTAATACTACTACACTACTATAAAACTCTGTATTAGTTTCCAGTACTTATCAAGGGAGAAATTCATTCAGTGTTCCTGTAAGCTCCCGTGTTCTTTTCATTGATCATAAACAAATAAAAATCAGCGCAGACACCTAGTGTAGATAATGCACTGCCTTCATACAATGCTATCAATGACTGCACTCTGCAAATCTTCATTTTCTTCATATCTTCATATGAAGATATTGCTTTGCTGGTATTGTGGAAAATAATGCAAGAACATTTAGAAGCAAAACCGTTGTTGATTGCAGAAAGCTTTAGGTTTAGGTTTCATAAGTGGAATCAAATATAGCAGGCATCAGCACCGGACTTCATGGCAAATGATCCTGAGTTTGAATCCAAACGGCTTCCTGTACGCTTTCCATCCGTGCTGAGTTGTGCATCAAATTAGCAACTCGGCCTCGCAAAAAAACTGACAAATGCTAAGAAGTGGCAAAAAAAAACCCTCCTGTTGCACCACAAGGTGTGAAAAGGATCAGCACACTGTACTTCTACCAGGTTGCCCCTCAGCCTCTGATATTCCTGTGAAAACAGTGCAAATTTATCCAACCTCTCCTAAAAGCTAATGCTCTCTAATCTAGGCCACAGCCTGGTGTTTCTCATCTATACCCTCTTCAAAGCCCATATCTTTCCTGTAATGCAATCACCATACCTGCACACAATACTCCAAGTGTGACCTAACTGAAGTCCTACCCAATTTGAGCAATGCAATACCGTTCAGGTCCTTTTGGTCTATTTTATACAGCTACAATGTGTCTTTACCAGTCTTTATAGTCAGTGCTCTAAATGATTAAGGCAAGTTTGCCATGCACCCACTTTACCACCTTATACTTGCACTTGAACTTGTATAATAATATCTTAGCCACTCAAGTAATTATATGACAATCATCCCATCTAGAAAGCATGCCAGGGTTTCAATAAACAGCTCAAAAGTGCCTCGGTGAATGCAGTTCCAAAGACACCGATAAAGCATTGGTTCTTTCATATCTTTGAAGCCTGATTTCAGCCTCTCATGTATTTTTGATTTTCTATGTAGTAAACTGGTTCTATGTCTGCTTTCTCAGAAAGAATCTGTAGGAGAAAAGTCTATCATTATCTTCGGCAACATCCCGCATCCACTAATCCACCAAAATGGATTATTTGGTCACATATTTATCTTTCATTTTTGAATTTTAAAATTGTGGATCTAGCTCCATTCTGGGAATTTACCACAACTAGTCTATGCATTGTACTGAGGGGGTTGCCATCTTGCAGCAAAAAAAAATGTTAAACAAGCATTTTCTTTGCTCAATATGTGAGGGATACCACAGTTTTAGTTAAAGAAGAGCACTACATTCTTTCAGTACCCTGATCAATATTGGAAATTTACTAACACAAATATTGTACTGCTAATGGTGAGAGCTTACTATTTCACAATTGCTTGCTATATGTATCAGAGCAAGATGACCACATTTCAATTAATTCGTTTTTCAAGTACTTTGATACTGAGAGACTATGAAAGATGATGTCTTTCATATCCACATTCAATGGATTCCACAATTCCCAATCTTTTGTGAAGCCCTCTTTCCAGTGACTCCAAGTTCCACAGCTATAGTTAAAGTTTCTGATGCTAAATTTCTAATCGAACTCACTGTCGAGCAGTTAACATGACCAGGTGTCAAACTGGTATCAGTGGAGCTACTTGAAGTGGCAAGGCTTCCATTTTCTCTGTCATGCCAGCTTCATCAGCCACCATTGGACACACAGGTGCTCTACCATTCTGTTCCCTTGGCACCAATTCATCTCACTAATTTCACAGATACACTGAATTATCTACCAGACTTGACAACTTAGCAGGGTCAGGTGTACAGTACAGTTGGTTCAAGAGATCCATAATGGCAACATTCCATCTCTCAGCTCTGGGCTCTGCCACTCTGCTGATTCTAAATCATCCACAGAGGTGAAGCTGACCGAAAATTCTTACTAGTACAATCATGTTTAATTGCAACTGGAACATTGCATGGCAAGCCAAGCAGTAACTATTTTCTTCCTATTACACGATACATCAATCAGCTTTCTCATGCAATGACAGCACATTTCTCCTGATCAGTTTGCTCTCTCAAAAGATTAACCAGATATTTATGATAGTATCTTCTTAAGCAAGGCCATTATGAGAGTAGGTCGACAGTGTTTTTAAGAAGGCGTATGATCAATCGTGGGATTAAGTTCAAGAGCTGTGAGGTAATGTTACAGCTATATAAGACCTTGGTCAGACCCCACTTGGAGTACTGTGTTCAGTTCTGATCACCTCACTACAGGAAGGATGTGGATACTATAGAGAGAGTGCAGAGGAGATTTACCAGGATGTTGCCTGGTTTGGAGAGCGTGCCTTATGAGAATAGGTTGAGTGAACTTGGCCTCTTCTCCTTGGAGCAATGGAGGTTGAGAGGTTACTTGACAGATGTGTATAAAATGGTGAGAAGGCATTGATCGTGTGGATAACTAGAGGGTTTTTACCAGGGCTGAAATGGCTAACACGAGAGGGCACAGTTTTATGGTGCTTGGAAATAAATACAGAGGGGATGTCAGGGGCAAGTTTTCTTCCCCACACAGAGAGTGGTGGGTGCATGGAATGCACTGCCAGCGACAGTGGTGGAGGCAGATACAGTAGGGTTTTTTTTTTAAGAGACTCTTGGATAGGTACATGGAGCTTAGAAAAATAGAGGGCTATGCGGTAGGGTAATTCTGGGCAGTTTCCAGAGTAGGTTACATGGTCAGTACAACATTGTGAACCAAAGGACCTGTGATGTGCTGTAGATTTCTATGTTCTAAGTTCTATATGGCCCCATTCCTAGAACTATACACATTTCATAAGACCTGTCACACCACTTGTTTCTCCCAGTTGGGAATTATATAGATATTATACAAAACAACAGAATGTTAAGGGAAAACATAGCATTGCTTAGTAGAAGCATATCATTCTGCAATTACCACGATACTTACTTTGAACACTTTATTCGAAGTACAGTCTGCATTTCTGCACCCAAGGGTCCTTCTAAAGTTGTAACATTAATTTGTTTATGATCCTAGAACTGCCCTTGGAATCTGTGTTACTCTTATACTCCAAATAAGCTGCGATAGCAAATGTATTCTGCTTGCTGTCAGTAAAATTGCAATAATTTGGCACACACAGAAGTTTGGTCATACTGTATTAATTTTAGGCGATTCACATAATGTAATAACTTTTCCATTAAACCTGGTAACTTTAAAAGGAGTATGGGATATAGGGCTACTATTAATTTAAAGGGACTTTTTAAAAAAGGCCCTAGGCAGTTTAAAGGGTGCATGGAAACTAGTCCCAGTCAACTTGGTGGGAACAGGAAATAACATTTAGTGAGACAGGTGATGAACCATTGGTATTTCCAAATGATTTGATTGTAGATTATTGGAGCTTTAAATAGTACACTTTTAAAGCAATTGTTAAATTTTCTATTAAAGACGAGAACATATGCAAATACTGGAAATCAAAGCAACACAAACAAAATGCTGGAGGTACTCAGCAGGCCAGGCAGCATCTATGGAAAAGAGAGAACAGTCAACATTTTGGGCCAAGACCTTTCATCAGAACTGGAAAAAAAAGACAAGAAGTCACAGTAAGAAGGCGGGGGGGGGGGGGGGGGGGGGAGGGGAGGAAGAAGTGCAAGGTGGTAGGTGATAGGTGAAACCGGAAGAGAGGGAGGGGTGAATTAAAGAGCTGGGAATTTGATTGGTGAAAGAGATAAAGGGTATGGAGAAAGGGGGATCTGATAGGAGAGGACTGAAGATAATGGAAGAAAGGGGAGAGGGATGAATGGGAATGGGAAGTAGAATTGAAATGGGTGGCAACAGGGAGATCCTACTTTTTCTGGCAGGCAGAGTGTAGGTACTCGAAGAAATAGTCTCCCAATCTACATCGGGTCTCACTGATATCTCCCTGTAGCCACACATTTCAATTCCACTTCCCACTCTCATTCCGACATGCCAGTCCATGGTCTCCTCCACTGTTGTGATGAGGCCACAGTCCAGTTGAAGGAGCGACACCTTACATTCCATCTGGACAGCCTCCAACCTGATGGCATGAACATCAATTTGTCATACTTCCTTTACTTGCTTCCCCCTCCTTCTTCACCATTCCCCATTCCTATTTCCCTCTCTCATCTTATCTCCTTTCCTGCTCATCTCCTCCCTCTGCTGCTGCTCCCCTTTCCCTTTCTTCCATGGTCTTCTGTCCTATTCTATCAGATTCCCCCTTCTCCATCCCTCATCTCTTTCACCAATTGACTTCCCAGCTTTTTACTTCACCCCTCCCTCTCTCCTGGTTTCACCTTTCACCCATCACCTTGTACTTCTTCCTCCCCTTCCCCCACCCTCTTACTGACTTCTCAGCCTTTTTCTCTCTAGTCCTGATGAAGGGTCTTGGCCTGAAACATCAACTGTTTACTCTGTTCCATAGATACTGCCTGACCTGCAGGGTTCCTCCAGCTTTTTGTATGTGTTGCATTCTATTAAAGATAGAAGGTTTCATTTAACATAATCTGTAGCAAATCATTCCACATTTTAATACCTTTCCAGTTATTTTGTGATTTTATGTCAGTATCCGTTTGTTACTGCTATGCTGATCAGTATAAACACTCCAATTATTTATGTTACATGAGTAACAAATGCTTCAAATCACCATTCATCATTTCAATTTCTAGTTAAAAAAGCTCCAACCTCGATTTTATTCAGCAGTACAATAGCAAAATACCTATCAATTCTTCCAACAGTGAGATTCCTAAAATGGTACAATACACTATGACTGTCATTAAGCCAACATCTTTCTTACACTCAGCATTGCCTCTTTATATTTCCATGTAACATCAGGCAGCTCATTCAGAAACACTGCTTATTTGTAGTCTGAATAACTTCCTTTTGACCTTACCTCCGCCTTTAGCTTCCTGCCCTTCAACCATCACTCTTCATGTGGCAATGCACCACACATCATTCAGTCTCAGTGATAAGGACTCTCCTCTTGTTAAATTGCATCTGCAAAAATAATGGTGAAAGTTGGCAGTTAAACTACAATAAAATAAAATAGTGCAATGGTATAACAGTTAATTCACTGAAAAACCTGCCGGAGTTTTAGATCATTTAATTTGCGCCAAACAATGGGAGAACTTATTTTCAAATAATTAAAAACCCTAGTTCACTTTCAGCAAAGTAAATCTCTCATTGTTACTAATTCTAGCTTACATGTAAATTAGACCTCGTATATTGGTTGACTCTTGTTTGCCACTTTAGGAATGGATAATCAATGCTGGCGTATCTGGTTCTGTCCATATTCTATGAATGAATCAAAAGAATGTTCTTCAAGAATTTTGTGTACACTATTCATCTGCATCGTATGTGTACAAAACATATTAGGTAATTATTGAGAACTAGAAGCAATTCTCCATAGAGCTAGTCTGTCCCTATAGCAACCATAATTTGTGAAAAATCTAGGTCCTCTGTATGGTCTTTCTAAATTAGCATATTCCAACTGTAATTTTATCTTTCCAGAGACAATGCCCAAAACAATAAAGTTTTGGTACTGGATTAAGTGATGGGACTCCATTACCTGCAAAGGAATGATTAAGATTAAAAATTTCAAGATGGAAACATGCATAAAGACACAAGTTTCTTGTGGCATTGCCTGGAAATACAATTTTACTTAGGAAATTTCTCAGGCAACTTTGAGGTGGGCCTCACAAACATAAATGAGAGGCTTGATTCTGGTTTTAGTCTTTGTCTACTAAATGGTCAATGGATCAAGCAATAGGCTGAACTTTTTAATAATCTTCAGTTGCCAATAAAGCAGAACAACAGATGCCAACAAAAGGAGAGTTTGTATTTTTGTTAAAAGATTGATGCCACTGGAATTCTATAGAAATTCCATTTCACCAGCCCAATCCTGTTATTCTCATCTGTTTACATTTATTTAATGTCCATTCTGCATGAGGGATGCAATCCAAAACTTATTTTCTGGAATTGGTGATCTGTCTCAAACAGTTGCCAAATCTCCCAAGTTATTGAAATTAGGTTTGTAGTCTAATGCCAGATGAACCTTAATCATTATTTACAAACTGCCAGTAATTTCTGTCTTAGGCTACACAGTTCAATAACTCATGTAGTAGCAAAAATTGTTCATGCATTTGTCACACTAAGAATCAACTGTATTAAGAACCTGTTTAGAAATTCATTTCTATTCAAAGCACTAAGTATGCTGTACAGTGTTACAAAAGGGACCAGATTTCAGCGCTACCGTAGAACAAGCTGATTTTACCATATATAGTGAATGCGGTTAATTGGGCCATCAGTTTTTCGGAGCAGTTATGTATTTTTTATTTCATTAGAAGAAGAAGAAGAATAGGCCTTAACTTGGAATTATCGGAGCACCGTCTTTTGACGGTGTTTCCATAGCAAGCTATTCTTGTTTTTACGAGGCTGAGTTGCTAGCTCGACGCTCAACCCGACTTTGATTTGAACTCGGAAACCTTCGCTCCGGAGTCCGGCGCTGGTATTATTGCGCCACCAAGTGGGACATTTCACTAGTATTTGAGTAATATCGTAAGTATATTGTTTGATTGAGCATTTGTGTTCATTTAAATAATTAATTCTGGGTTATACATAAAAATAAATGAATTGCATGCACAATGTCGCTAGCACATGATTTTTATGTTTTGGAGTTACAAACCATAACAGTGGCATTGAGCAAGTTTTAAATGAACCTGTGACAACTGCCTACCTACCTGTTGAAGCACAGCAAGACATTTGAGTTTAGAAAAAAGTGTAGCGAGAAATGTTCGAGTAAAAAGAAGTACAACATTTTTTCTTCAGAGCAGCATGTTTTATTTGCAAAAGGAAAGACAACTGAGTAAAAAGAAAGGCAGGAATGGAAGAATTCACAAGTTCATAAACAGTGAGTACCAGGTGATAATATTCTTTTTCTAAAAAAAGAGCAGAATTGCCTGGCTACATCAGAAAGATTGGCACATTAGATTCCACAACAGATAACTGGATATTGTATACTGAGCAGATTGAGCAGTAGTTTAAAGCAAAAGGAACACCTGGAGAAACAGGTGCCAATTTTGCAGACTGCATTGGATTTGCTTAGGAGTTTGACTGCTCCAACCAAACCAACAGAAATGAGCTTTGCTGATTCTGTGAAAATAACCCAAGAACATTTCGAATCAAAACCACTGTTAATTGCAGAACCCCTAGAGTAAGAAAACCTCCTCAGCGATTAAATCTTCAGGCCTGAATGAGACAATTTAAAATTTACTATGCTGTGAATGTTTGTATATAGTAGTTGTATTATATAGTACACTGTGCATATAGTTGAGATGCATTCTATATTGAGTTGGGAGTTTATAGCTAAGCAGGAAGTGCTGCTGTGCATTTAATATTTCATTAGTACTTGAGTAATATTATAAATATATTGTTTGATTAAGCATTCTTGTTCATTTAAATAATTCATTACAAGTTAATGAATTACATGATAAGTGTGTGCCTCACTTAAAGTAAAAAAATGAAGCATGACCTGCATCTCTTGGTTCCCTTGTTTTCCATTCAATTAGTTTTTTCTGTATTGAGGTTATACACAACTAACAGGAGTAGCCGCTTAATTGGGACTAATCTTAAAAACTAAAAACTAATCATGAAAATAACTGGGATTCACTTTCTTTATTTAGGACACTATGCTGCTTATTTGGGTTCAAAGTCTGTTGCCAAACAGTTTCTAACTAGTGAGAGTTGTGTGCCCTTGTTTGTCCGTTGGACACTATATGGTGCTCAGAGGGAACAGTTTTTAAATAGCATCAGTTGTGTGTGTGTGCTCAAAAATCATAGATTGTTGTCACTGTTAGTTGGGGAGAAATAAACAGCAAGCAATTCAGAACTGTTTTGCTCACCATGGTTTCAAGAATTTAGGCTTGGAGATACTGAGAGTGAAAATGAAATAATTTCACTAATTCAAAAAGTTAGGAACTATAAAGAATTTAAAGGTATCAATAATCATCTTGAATATTACAAAGAAAATAAAGATTTGGGGTATGTAATCATCAAAATTATTGTATGAAGACAGTCCATTACCTGCTCTAGGCATCTGCACTAATTTTGTTCATTTACAGTCAACCAAGAGAACACGTCAATGTATTCTGGATAAATTTCTCCATCAATAACTATTAGGAACTAACACAGTTTAATAGTACTGTAGTATTATAGTGTAGTATTTGTAGTGTTGTAATTTGTTCTATATTTCATTTAAATGCATAAATTATTACTCAGTTAAATGGTAGGTTTTCTTCTATCCTTTTAGCTCTTTCCACGAAACTTTGGTGAATTGGAGCAGGCGCTTAATTGGGCCAAAATGTGCTGACCCTGATGTGTCCCAATTAACTGAAATCCACTCTATTTTTAGCTTATTACCACTGAATTGAATTTCTTCATTTCCAAGTAACAATTTAAACTCCCATGTTAAAAAGGTAAAAATCATGCTCTGCTAATTTACTAATTATTGTACTAACTTAATAAGTTTGTGAATTTATTCCACAATCAGTAAGAGGATCTTTTGAATGGTAACTATGAAGATGCTTCATTGTTACTAGGAAGATAATGACCTGAAAAGACATCTGCAGGGACCTTACCTAATAAAATCCACTGCCAAGGAGTTTCAGTTGACAATCATCTTCCAGATGGGTTGTCCAATAAGTAGTTTTCTTAGTGGTCACTCCCACAACTCCCTTCCCTTTCTGCTAATACCCTGAAGCTCTGATTCTCAGCTGTCTTGCATATCACCCACCCTTACTAACCACTCCAGACTGCCGTCTTAACTGGTTCCCCACTCAATCAAGACCGATCTTTTCACATTCTGAGGAAAACAATCCCAGTTTCTTCATGTAACTGCAACCCTGAATCATACTAGTAAATCATCCTAGTAGCCTTTCCAAAGCTTTGATGTCCTTGTGTTGCCAAGATTAGCTAAATGAGTTATGAAGATTTACCATTATCCCACACTTTTGTTTATAAATCCCATAATGTTGTATTATGCTATGTTGATGTTCAAAGATTTGAAAGACAAGACGCACTTTAAAATACTATCCGTCAACCTACATTGTTTCTGGTCATTACAGTACTTCACTGCTTTGAATGTCATTTGCCATGTGCCCAGCCAGTCAACATCCAAGTCCTTTCATGTCTTCTCTATAGTTTAAACAATCTTCAAAGTTTTGTGTTCACAATTTTGAAATTGCTTTCTGTACCAAGATGTTCATATGCTGTATATTGTAGACAATAGCAGTCTGTGTACTGAAGCACAGGAAACACCACTGGATACCTCCCAAACTCACAACTTGAGTTCTATAGTTCTTCAACAATTTAGACTTCTAGTTGCTTTTTCGTTTCTTTTTGAGTATATTAAACTACTTGTTATGAACCACATCTGTCCTTCAAAAAGTCCTACCATATCACACAGAATAAAATGATTAATTATAGTGCATAAAATCACACTGAAAATTAATCAATTACAGATGGCTTTTAACTTAACTGAGAAAATCAAATTAAATTTAGGCCAAGTGAATTAAATATATTAAAT
Organism: Hemitrygon akajei; assembly: GCF_048418815.1. Classification (NCBI taxonomy): domain Eukaryota; kingdom Metazoa; phylum Chordata; class Chondrichthyes; order Myliobatiformes; family Dasyatidae; genus Hemitrygon; species Hemitrygon akajei. The sequence goes on from NC_133140.1 coordinate 56,937,481, forward strand.
CCAATAAGTAATCATGTTGCAACTGCAATATGCATAGGAATCCTGCCAGAAACTCTATTCATTCGAAAATCAGTTTCTAACAACTAATCCTTTCTAGGGGCACTTAAGGAGACAGTGAAGGGTTGGGGGAAGATAGAGCAGTGGGGGAGGGGAGAGAAGCCTGGTGGGGAAAACTGATTATCAATTAGTTTTAACACATCTTTTTTTTCTTTAAAATTAATCCAATTACATAACTATTTATTCAAATTATAAATAACAAGTATCAAAATTGTTTTCTATATCAAAATATCAAGAAATTCTATAAATTTGCGATGGCACAACTACTGCTGGCAGAATTTCAGATGGTGACAAGGAAGCATACAAGAGTGAGATAGATCTGCTGGTTGAGTGGTGTCACAACCACAACAATCTTGCACTCAACACCATTAAGACCAAGGAACTGATTACGGACCTCCGTGAGGGGAACTTGAGGGAACACATGCCAAGTCATCAGAGGATTAGAAGTGTAAAGGGTGAACAGTTTTAAGCCCTGGGTGTCAACATCTCTAGGGATCTATCCTAGGCGCAACATTCTGATACAATTACAAAGAGGCACAACAGCGGCTTTATTTCATTAGAAGTTTGAGGAGAATTGTTAGGTCACCAAAGGCACTCACAAATTTCTACAGATGTACTGTGGACAGCATTCTAACTGGTAGCTTCACTGTCTGGTATTGAGGGATCATTGCATAGGATTGGAAAAGCTGCAAACTCTGCCAGCTCCACCATGGGCTCTAGCCTCCCTAACATCCAGGACAACTTGAAAAGGTGGCATCCATCATTATGACTCGCATCACGCAAGACTTCCCTTGTTCTCATTGTTACCATCAAGAAGGAGGTACAGGAGCTTGAAGATACACAAGTTTCAGGAACAGCTTCTACCCTTCTGCCTTTTTTCTGAATGGACAACAAAACTATGAACACTACCTCAGTATATTTTCTCTCATTTTGCACTACTTGCATAATAAAATATCCTTTATTATATACACTTCTTATTGTAATTTATAGTTTCTATTATTATTTATTGTAATGTACAGGGCACAAAACAATAATTATCATGACATATACCAATTATATTAAACCTGATTGTGATCATTCTGAAATTCCAAGATGATATTCTCACTTTTTTCTCTATTACCAGCTTAAGCCTTGCCTGTTTCCACCATGCTCACCTCCAAAAATACTCTTTACTTGTCAGAAGATTTATTTACTTACAACCATCCCCTTACCAGGAGTATCAAGCCAAACTTCCCAAAACTTTCCCCCGCCTTAACTATTTTAATTGCATCTTCTCTTGCTTCTTTTTAAACTATACTCGAATACTGCTCCTGCATTGTTTGACTAGCTGTCTGAGAAATTGTCCTGGATAACCCCTAACTTCTTACAGCTGACATAAGGGCAAGATACTGTGGATGCATAACATCTTAAATGATAAGCACATGCTGGAAAATATAATTCATTGACTTAAAAATCATCTGTTTCTATTTCCATAGATGCTGTACTTCCAGCATTTTGTGTGTTTATTCCTTTAGATTAATGTTGAGAATGCCAAGACCATAAACTCTGAAGCACTTTTTTCCACTCTATTGAATAAATCTGATTGCAACTTGAGTGTTCTGTTTGAATCCCGAGCTGATCTTCTGACCTCATAGCCTCTCCATCACAAGAAATAGCTCCTTCCACCTCTAATCTCTCTCGCATCCACTTCTGCATAAACCGATTTTCCAGTGACATTTTTATCAATGCTCTTGTCATCTCCAGTCTCTACAATTACCATTTTCTCCTGGCTGTCCTGTAATTCTCTACTATCCATGAACAAGTTCATCCAAAACTCTGCTTCCCAAGTTGTGATCTGTGCTCACTAACCTTCACAGACTCACTTCACCCAATGTTGAATTTTAAAATCCTCATCTGCCTTCTCCACCTACCAATGTGCCCCAAAGTCTCTATTAAATTCCAGTGGCAGGTGCTCCCTGGGTTACAGATGCCCGATTACGGATACCTTGTTCATATAAATGAGTGACTGGGGAGGGGCAGATGGGATGGATTTACCTACTGCCGTGGCACAGTAGACACCACCTGCTGCCAATTCTGCAACGACCGGACAGGGTCAAGCTGAGCAGAAGTGGGAATACTGAGCCGATTCCCTAACTCACACAGAGCCAGTGAGGCCGGCTGGCGGCTGCTTTTCCCACTGCAGCCTGCTTTCCCATCACAGCTGTTTCAGTGATCTTCAAAGCACATAGTTTGTGTTCTGTTCTGAGTTTCGAACAGCTTTGGTTACAAACAGTTCTCAGGAACAGTACCTTGTTGTAACCTTGACCTATCCATATAAGACTGGACTGTCAAATTACCTTATTTCACAGCTTGCTAATGCACTCTCTAAATATTACTATGTACAGATAGATGTGACTAATAATTATTATGATCCAAGGTCATTGTCCAGTGTGTTTCTATTTCCTCCAACTGGGCTCCATATACCCACCATTTAATGTTTGGCTTCAGCATTGACTTGACAAAATATCCTGAATTTTTATTTGGAACCTGTTTGATGGTAGCTGCTTTTTTCAGCTCCTATACTTATGGAGTTGCTCCGCACATCTCCTCACCAGGCACCCGTCAGACACTTTATAGATCAAATGGACATTGGCTCAAGTAGTTAGGATTCTTCAAAGAGGAGACTGTAACCATGAATAAGAAAGCACAATATTTTCACTTGATTTTCCACATATTTGCAATAAAAGAGCAGCACATTATTAAAGCTGGTAAAACTGCAGCCTGATAGTTTCAGAGACCTGGCTTCGATCCTGACCTTCAGTATCATCAACGTGAAACTTAGCTTTTGTCCCTGTGATTGAGCGGGTTTATCCCAGGTACTCCAAAATCCTGTTTGGTAGGCACTGCAGATTGCTCCCCTGATGTGTTAGTGTGTAGCAGACCACACATTTATGAGAATGTGGGGGCAGGGGGGGTCAGATTGGTGTAAGTGGCTGGTTAACGCTTGGTGTAGATTATGGTTGGAATGGCCTGCATCCAAATGACTTTATCATTAAACCTGAGAGGCACACTTGTAAAACAGCAAAGCATTAAAAACAAAGAGTGCATCAAAAAGATTGTGTGCAGGGAATTAAACCTAGCATAACTGTGAAGGTTCGTATGAAGGTAGTAAGTAGTTCTTCGCCATTACCTATGATCTTATATACGGAGAATATCTTGAAAGAACATCATCACATGTTCCTCATCATATTCCATGCATCCTCAAATGGATATCAATCAGTTGCTCTACAAACTGTGTGGAATGAGCTTCCAGTAGAAGTGGTAGAGGCAGGTTCGGTATTGTCATTTAAAGTAAAATTGGATAGGTATATGGACAGGAAAGGAATGGAGAGTTATGGGCTGAGTGCGGGCCAATGGGACTAGGTGAGTGTAAGAGTCGGCACGGACTAGAAGGGCCGAGATGGCCTGTTTCCGTGCTGTAATTGGTTATATATGGTTAAATGAGCTCTTCGAATTTCTGCACTCCTTCTCTCACCATGTTCACCAACTCAAGGCAGCTTTCCAGTGCCACGTTAACAAGAATCATTTACAGTATATAAGCTAGTTGATCTTCTCACTAATAGCATCTGGAATCACAAAGTCATCAGCAACAATGAAGGGATTTCCATTGGCTAAAAACAACACTCCTGGCACTTCAAAAGTAATTCAAGAACTTTCTATTTTGGTTTTTGTTACATTTTGTAACTTCAAAACATTAAATTAATTCAAAGGAAGACACGGGAGTCCAAAATGTGAGTCCAACTTTGTGTTTACTTTAAGTGACGCACACACATATATCATGGTAGCGTCGTGACGTATCCAATTCATATATTTATTTACATAAGAACATAAGAAATAGGAGCAGGAGTAGGCCGACTGGCCCATCAAGCCTGCTCCACCATTCAATAAGATCATGGCTGATCTGACCATGGACTCATCTCCACCTACCTGCTTTTTCCCCATAACCCTTAATTCCTCTACCATGCAAAAATCTATCCAACCTTGTCTTAAATATATTTACTGAGGTAGCCTCCACTGCTTCATTGGGCAGAGAATTCCGCAGATTCACCAGTCTCTGGGAAAAGCAGTTCCTCATCTCCATCCTAAATCTACTTCCCCAAATCTTGAGGCTATGTCCCCTAGTTCTAGTCTCACTTACCAGTGGAAACAACTTTCCTGCCTCTATCTTATCTATCCCTTTCATAATTTTATATGTTTCTATAAGATCTCCTCTCATTCTTCTGAATTCCAGTGACTCGAGTCCCAGGTGTCTCAATCTCTCCTCATAGTCTAATCCCCTCATCTCTGGAATCAACTTGGTGAACCTCCTCTGCACCACCTCCAAAGCCAGTATATCCTTCCTCAAATAAGGAAACCAGAACTCCAGGTGCAGCCTCACCAGTACCCTATACAGCTGCAGCACAACTTCCCTGCTCTAAAATTCAATCCCTCTAGCAATGGCCAAGATTCCAATTGCCTTCTTGATAGCCTGCTGCATCTGCAACCCAACCTTTTGCGATTCATGCACAAGCACTTCCAAGTCCTTCTGCACAACAGCATGCTGCCATTTTTTTACCATTGAAATAATAATCCTGCCTTCCATTTTTCCTTCCAAACTGGATGACCTCGCATTTACCAACATTGTACTCCATCTGCCCGATCCTTGTCCACTCACAACCTATCTCTATCTCTCTCCAGACACTTTGTATCCTCTGCACAATTTGCTTTTCCACTCAGTTTAGTGTCATCGCCAAAATTAGATACACTAAACTCGATCCCCTCTTCCAGATTGTTAATGTATATCATGAAAATATAACCTGCAATAAATTATTTAAATGAACAGAAATGCACAATTAACATATTTACAACATTTCTCAAATATTACTAAAATATTAAATACACAAGTTTTCAGTGAGTCTTCCAGCATTCTTTAAGAACAACTACCTAACAGTTTGTCTGTACAATTCCACTAAAAGACACAGTGCACAGTACCCAGTGAAAATCCAAAATTGCATTGAAGATCTACTGTATGTATGACTGTGAACCGAGATTTGCAAGGGATAAGGACATTACTTTGGCTGAGTCATACAGAAGACTGCACCAAAATGGCAGAGATTGGACTAATCAGTACAGTTCCTGCTCAAAATGTATTGGGTTGTATACCCTCACATTAAATTGTCTCCTACCTTGAACACCACCAACTTATCAAAGATCACAAGGCTTTAAAATTCTTATAGTTTGTCCAAAAAAATGTACTGTTATGTTACTGACCCATTCCCTATATTTGTAGGTATATCTACATGATACATGAATCAGAAATTGAAGCTAACGAACAGAAAAGTCTATTGACAAATACAAGCAAACACGCTTTCTTGGCAACACAGGAGATAAATTATGCAGAAGTTAATTATTCTTAAAATAGGAAATGTCAAATCTGCATTGTAAAATGAATTAAAAATCCTACCTGGTTGATTTCTGTTTACAAAAGAAGAAGATTGGTGAAAGTGCCAGTGATAAGAGAATGATGTAAGATCAAGCAATGAACTGTGCAATAGTGTTGGATTGTTCGGCTGGCAGTGTAATAGGGTAGCTAATTAAGCAAGAATGACATTTGTAAAATGCTCATTTCATGAGTTGGTTTTTCTTGGCTTTATTTCAATATCATTGTTTATATAACAGCATTATAGCTATCAATAAGGCTTTTGAAAGGACTGCAGTTAGATCATATAAGTACGTCGATGTTCAAAGGTTATTTGAAATGTAACTCTAAGGTGAAAGGATAATATACTGCAACAGAATGGGTTCAAATTTATTGTGAAAGGCAGTCATCTCTAGTGCTATTTGAATTGATGCATCATAGCCACAAGGCTAAAATAAATGTTGAAATGGAAACTTCCATTAGCAACCATATAAAATAAGTCTATAAGTGAATAAATAATTAGTACATTTCCCTGCCCTGTAGCATCCTTCAGTGTCAGGAAAAAAAACTTGAACACTGGCACAAGTAATAATTGCATCAAATACAATGCAATGCAGCAGTATAAGTTTCACAATGCACGTGATACCACAGTGACTTTCTCCTCTCTCATCAGCTGCACACACCCCATATGTTTACTGCTGTTCATGAAGCTCAGAATGTCTTTAAATTAATATAAAGGCATATGGGAATTAATACAAGTGGTCATTGTCTGTGTTTCAGATGATATGTCTCAGCGTACATTGCAAACGCAATTTGTCTGATACACATTCTGCTTTATAATTAGGTTGTGACCGATAACAGCTATGTTAACTTTGATGGAAGGTTTAAGTGGTAGCAAAGATTGTATGCAATGAATCCTTGGGGATCTAGTTATTTCTTTGTACCCATACAAGTAACTCAGCTTGAATTGGCATAAAATGGACATTTTGATGGAAGGAGCAAGGAGTCATTTACTCTGTTATGGGATTATATACCCAACTATTGTAAATTTGTGATCACAGTGAATATAGTTTGAAAGTAAGGACATGAACAATTGTAAGTCCAATGAAAAATTGAGCCATTCAGATCAAGGTGCTCTGGTTTTGACCTTGTTCACCAGGTTCACTGACCTCATTAGAGTAAAGATGCCTTACTTTGCCACCACCTGCTTGGGTATGAAGAGTGGAGAGGGTCAGCAACTTTAAACTCCTCAGCATTATCATTTCAGAGGACCTATCCTAGTCCCAGTGTATAAATGCAATTACAAAGAAAGCACAGCAGCACCTCTGCTTCCTGAGGAGTTTGCAAAGATTTGACATGATATCTAAAACTTAGACAAACTTCTATAGATGTGTGGTGGAGAGTATATGACTGGCTGCATCACAGCCTGGCAATGGAAGCACCAAGGCCTTTGAATGGAAAATCCTACAAAAAAGCAGTGGATGTACCTCAGTCCATTACAGGTAAAGCCCTCCCCACCATTGAGCACATCTACATGGAGCATTATTGTAGAAAAGCAGCATCCAAAATCAGGGACCCTCACTATCCAGATCATGCTCTCTTCCCACTGCTGCCATCAGGAAAAAGCCTCAGGACTCACACCACCAGGTTCAGGAACAGTTATTGCCCCTCAATCATCAGACTCTTGAACCACTTGCTCCGTCACTTGCTCTGTCATTGAAATGTTCCCACAATCAATGAATTCACTCTCAGGACTCTTCATCTCATGTCCTCAATTTTTATTGTTTATTTATTTATTATTACTTCTTTTTTTGTATTTGCACAGTTTGTTGTCTTTTGCACACTGGTTGAATGCCCAAGTTGGTGCCGTCTTTAACTGATTTTATTATGGTTATTATTCTATAATGGATTTATTGAGTACGATCAAAAGAAAATGAATCTCAGGGTTGTATATGGTGACATATATGTACTTTTATAATAAAGTTACTTTGAACTTTGAATGCCTCTAACTTGGTCTTGCAGCACAGTATTTATGCAGATGGGGTAGCTGAGTTTCTGGATTGTGTTGTTCATGAAGACGTTGATGGCAGGTGAATTTGTTTCATTAATACCATTGAATGTCAGCAGTACATGGTTAGACTCTTTCTTGCAGGAGGTGTCATTGCCTGACACTGTGATGTGAGTATATTAGTGCATGCTGAAACATTGTCTTGATTTTGCTGCATGAAGATATAGATTATTTTATTGCTCTGTATGGAACATCATGCAATCATCATTGGACATTCTCTCTTTGGACCTAATGATGCAAGGAAGTGCAAAGATGAAAATGGTAAAGAAGGTTGGTTGAGAGTGCTGCCGAGGGACTTGTGCCATATTGTCCTAGGGATAGGATGATAGCCTCTAGCCAGCATAAACATCTGCCTTTGTGTAAGGTATGACATTATTCATTTCCTTCCATTGCCAATCCTTCCTTATCATTGGACCTACCCAACAGAATGGTGCATTTATCTTCACCAGATACACCACTGTGACTCATTTCACCTACCCAGGGTAATTAGGGATGGACAATACATTCTGGCCTTCCTAGCGATGCTTAGATCCCTGAAAAATGAATAAATTATTGGTGAAGAGCTAATTTTGATGGTATCAGAAAGGATCTGGCAAGTGTGGATTGAGGCAGGTTGTTTTCTAGCAAAGGTGTACTTAGCAAGTGAGAAACTTGGAGAGTACAGAGTTTGTATGTTCCAATCAGAATAAAAGGCAAGGATAACAGGTTTAGGGAACCTTGGTTTTTGGGAGATATTGGGGCTCTGGTGAAGAAAAAGGTGATGTATAACAGGTATGGCAGGTGGGAACAGATAGAGTAGTTGAGGTATACAAGAAATGGAAGATAAAACTAAAGAAGGAAATCAGGATGGCTATAAGGTGGCATGGAGTAGTTCTTGTAGACAAGGTGAAGGAAAATCTCTTCTACAGATATATTAAGAGCAAAAGGATAGCAAGGGACAAAATTGGTCCTCTGGAAGATCAGAATGGTAATCTACACATGGAGTTGAAAGAGATGGGAGAGATTTTAAATAGACTTTCCATCTGTATTTACTCAGGAGATGGACACAGAGTCAATAGAGCTGAGGCAATGCAACACCGAGGTAATGGACCCTATCGAGATTACAGAGGAGGAGCCGTTTCTGGTCTTGAGCCAAGTTAAAGTGGACAAATCCCCAGGGCCTGACAAGGTGTTCCTGCAGACCCAGTGGGAGGCTAGTGCAGACATTGCAAGAGCCCTATGAGAGACACTTAAAACATTATTAACCATGAGTGAAATGCCGGAGGATTGGAGGATAGCTAACATTGTTCTGTTGTTTAAGAACAGCTCTAAGAATAAGCCAGGAAATTGTAGGCTGGTGAGCCTCACATTAGTAGTGAGTTACTTACTAGATGGTTTTCCAAGGAACCAGATATACTAATATTTGGATAGACAGGGACTGATTAGGGATAGTCAACATGACTTTGTGCGTGGTAGGTCATGTCTAACCGATGTTATAGAGTTTTTCGAGCAAATTAACAGGAAAGTTGATGAAGGCAAGGCAGTGAGTGTTGTCTACATGGACTTTAGTAAGGCCTTTGACAAGGTCTTGCATGGGAGGTTAGTCAAGAATGTACAACATCAGCATCAGAATCAGGTTTAATATCCTATGTCATGACATCTGTTGTTATGTGGTAGCAGTACATTGTAATACATAGTGAGGTGGTATTCATGGGTTCACTGTCCATTCAGAATCATTGAGTGTGTGCCTTCAGGCTCCTGTACCACTTCCTTGATGGTAGCAATGAGAAAGAGGGTGTGTCCTGGGTAATGGGGGTCCTTAATGATGGAAGCTGCCTTTTTTGAGGCATCACTCCTTGAAGATGTCCTGGATGCTGGGGAGACTGGTGCCTATGATGGAGGCAACTGAGTTTACAACTTTCTGCAACTTACCATATTTTGATCCTGTGTAATGCATCATACCAGATGGTGGTGCAGCCACTTTGAATGCTCCCTACAGTACACCTGTAGAAATTTGCATGTTTCTTTGGTGACATACCAAATCTCCTCAAATTCTGAATGAAATATAGACACTTTCATGCCTTCTTTGTAACTGCATTGGTATGTTGGTCCCAGGATATATATTCAGAGATGTTGACACCCAGGAACTTGAAATTGTTCACCCTTCCAATTGTGATCCCCTTACGGGGACAGGTGTGTGTTCCCTACTATTTCTTAAGACCTCAATGAATTCTTTGGTCTTAGTTGTAGAAACATAGAAAACTTACAGCACAATACAGGCCCTTCAGCCCACAAAGCTTAGAACTACCTAGGCTTACCCAGAGCCCTCTATTTAATTGGTTGGCACAGTTTTTCAGAGCTCTACCAGCTACATCATCAGGGCCTATCGCCTTGCAAGTGTTCGCCCTTGTTGAAAGATGTTCTGACGTCGGGCTCTGAGGCAGAGATCACAGGGTCACTGGATGCTGCAGAGGTCCTCATAGCTGTAGTTTTATTCTCCCTTTCAAGCGAGCATAAAAGGCGTTGAGCTTATCTGGCAGTGAAGCATCATGTCCACTCATGATATTGGGTTTCACTTTGTAGGAAGTAATGGCCTGCAAAACCTGCCAGAGTTGATGTACATCTGATTCCACCTCCAGCCTCAATCAGAATTGTTCTTTTGCTCTTGAGATAGCCCTTTGTAAGTCGCACCTGGCCTTCTTGTATAGTCTTGGATCATTAGTTTGAATGCCACAGATCTATACCTCAGCAGACTATGAGTCTCCTGGTTCATCCATGGCTTTTGTTTGAGTATGTACAGCAAGTTCTTGTAGCCATGCACTCATTCACCCTTTAATGGAGACTGTGACTGTGTGGCATATTCATTCAGATTCAAAGATAAATCCCTGAATACGGTTCAGTCTACCGTCTCAAAGCAGTCCTGTAAGTGCTCTTCCATCTCCTTTGTCCATACCTTCTTGGTTCTCTCTACTGGCGCTGTGGTCTTCAGTCTCTGTCTATACTCATTCGCTTGGCATTCAAGGTAAATTGGATTTGACATTGGCTTAGAGGGGGAAGTCAGAGAATGATAGCAGATGGTTGCCTCTCTGACTGGAGGCCTGTGACTAGTCGAGTGCCGCAGGGATTGGTGCTGGATCCGTTACTGTTTTGTCATCTATATCAACAATCTAGATGGTAATATGGTAAACTGGATCAGCAAATGTGTGGATGACACCAAGATTGATGGTGTAGGGGACAATGAGGAAGATAATCAAAGCTTGCAGGGGGATCTGGACCAGCTGGAAAAATTAGCTGAAAAATGGCAGATGGAATTTAATGCAGGCAAGTGTGAGGTGTTGAATTTTGGGAGGACCAACCAAGACAGGTCTACATGTAAGTGGTAGTGCACCAAGGAGGCAGTATAACGGGGGGGGGTCTGTGAATACAGATCCGTAATTCCTTGAAAGTTGAATCACAAGTAGATGGGGTCATAAAGAAAGCTTTTGGCACATTGGCCTTCATTAATCAATATGTTGAGTGCAGGATTTGGGATGTTATGCTGAAATTGTGTAAGATGTTGATGAGGCTCAATTTGGAGTCTTATGTCCAGTTTTGGTCAACTACCTACAGGAAAGATGTAAATAAGATTAAACAAGTGCAGAGAAAATTTACAAATATGTTGCTGGGACTTGAGGACCTGAATTATAGGGAAAGGTTGAATAGGTTAGGACTTCATTCCCTAGAACGTAGAGGATTGAGGGGACAGTTGATAGATGTATACAAAAATATGAGGGGTAAATGCAACATTTAAGATAAATTTGGATAGGTTATGGGTGGAAGGGTTATGGAGGTCTATGGTCCAGGTGCTGATCAATGGGACTAAGTAGATTAATGGTTCAGCACAGACCAGATGTGCTGAAAGATCTGTTTCTGTCTGGTAATGTTCAATCTTACCATGGCTCATTACTGCTCTTATGTCAAGGGGTGGTCACTCACACCTTACCTGTGGAATCCAGTTCCTTGGTCAATGTTTAAACCAACATGTAATACTCTGGGTGGTCCTGGCAAAACCCAAATTGGGCATTAATGTTTATCAGATACTATCAAGACATAGCTAATTCCAACAATACATGCAAAGCAGCCTTAATTTTGCATTGTGCAGGCAAATTTCTTCTGCTACCAAGAATGCTGGCTTGAAATATTTTGCTTTTCAATTTTTGATTCACTTTTATTGGTTATTATCTTTGGGAAAGTCAGTTAATTTTGCTTATTAAAAATATTGATATCAACTTGTAATTTTTATTAAAAAATTCAGATAAAGTACAAAAACAATACAGTAAATACTGTCTGCATATGAAAAGATGTTCATTGTTGCCAATTTCTTTGCTATTCTTGGTACATGCCATGTTAACTAACAATACCACTGACTTATACTGTATATTTCATTGTGGCCAGAAACAGGCTAGTAGTTATTGTACAATATCTCCATTTTGAAACCAAAATTTATGATTGCAATTAATCTCAACACCATACATAACTGGTGTATAAAATTTAAAATAAATACATTTCAAGTAGGTTTTAGGGGCGGAATTGTATTTTTTTGTTATTATTGATTAAAACAGAAAAAAATTCAAGCCTTAGCTGTCGTGCAAACAAAATAAGCATTTTCATAGATGCCAGCATATACTGATAAAGCCTTTAAAATCTCCTGACAAAGATGTTTGTTTTATATAACAGATTTGCCTTCAATTTAAATCAATCAAAAAGCACAAATGCCAGCAGCTGCAACATTTTGAACAATTGGTAGTGGCAGTAATTCTATGGTTTCTGAGAGCAATAAGTTACACTTCTGTTAGACAATTGTGTGAAATATTAATGGGAAATGTTAATCATTAATTTTCAGGTATCAATTAGACACCCTTTGAAAAGTTCATTCCAAAATGACAGCGATGAATCCAGATTCTCCCGCTAATGAATGTTCTAGAAATACTAGTTGTAGTTATTTTTTATGGATGCCCTTCATATAATGTATTTTACTGTGATTTTGTTATTTTTCAGGTCTTACTTGTTTACTAGAAACAACGAATGAACAGAATTTTATATTGTTCTCAGTGTTATCAATAAAAAAGAATATTAATTTCTGAGATGCGTCTTTCTTTCAGGATTGTTGCTAAAACATCTGAAATTATATTGTGTGAAAACAAAATTTATAACCTACCTTTATAACTTTGAGGATTTTCTAGTGACCAGATGAGGGTGGCATTACAGTGATACATCGGACACTGTTCTTTGTCAGAATCATGTGGCCTTGGAAACTTACACAAGTGACCATAGGTACAAGAGTGTCTGTATATAAGACTCTGACAGGGAATGTAAAGTAATGGTGGTGGTGGTGCTGTTGGTCAGCCTTACTGCTTGGAGAAAGTAACTGTTTTTGAGTCTGGTAGTCCTGGTGTGGATGCTACGTAGCCTCCTCCCTCACGGGAGTACAAGCATTGGTGAACATTCACACTTCTGGTCTGATGATGCAAGGAAACTCAGTGATGAAATAGGGGAAGAAGACTGGCCTAAGAGTACTGCCTTAAGGAACTTCTACCATAATGTTTTAAGCATGGTATGGTAGCCCTCTAATCACCAAGGTCATATCCTTTGTCCAAGGAAGGTATGACATAATCTATTGGAACAGTTTTACTCTTCATTCTATTACATCCTTCATCACTGAGATACTGTTGGATTCATCTTCTCTGTCTACTCGGTAATTTCTTCCCACAACAGAAATTAGAATATAGAGCGTGTTTCACAAATCTTCAGTTGGGCAAGTGACCCACCCAACATAGCTAGCTGAAAATAACCAGTTGTTATCTTGGGGAATTATTCTGATATTGGTTTGCTTGTCCTTCCAGCAAATTTGGAAGAATTTTCAGAGAGAACATAAGTGGTATTTTTCCACTGTCTTGAGATACCTGTTGCATCTAGTCCAGGTGCCAGAAGCAACCAGGAGGAAGGAGGTGGCCCAAAAATGCCAGCATTAATGCAGATTTAGGAGAATATCAAGTTGAAGCTTATTGTCATTCATACCTCTGGACTAAGGTGCACATTAGCAGGTAGAACTCACACACATAACACATAAAGTAGTATTACAAAAATTAATAAATAATAAGGTGCATATATGATAAAAGTTAAAAAGTTAAACACTACTGACATTTCATACGTTATGAGACCCTGATGGTGGCAGGGAGTTCAGTAGTCTTACAGCCTGGGCAAGAAGCTGTAAGTTTCTCACCCTAACAGTTCTTGTCCTAATGCTACAGTACCTCCTGTAGGGGACAAAGGAGATTGTTAGATGGATGGGACGGATCACTGACAATACACAGGGCCCTGCATACGCTGCGCTCCTGATAAATGTCTCTGATGGGTGGAAGAGACCCCAATGATCATCTCAGCATTCCTCGTAATCCTTTGTAGAGACTCATAGTCAGCTGACTTACAATTCCTGTACTAGGCAGTGATACATCTAGTCAGGAAATCTGATGGTGCTTCTATAAAAAAATGTTTAAAATAAGAGCGGGGGGGGGGGGGTGGTAGGAGGGGAAAGCCTCACTTGCCTCAATCTCCTCAGAAAGTGGAAACGCTGTTGGGCTTTCTTAAGCAAAACAGTGTTGTTGCGGGACCAGCTGAGAGCACCCATTATGTGCACCCTCTGAACCTTGGTGCACCTAATTCTCTCCACGAGGAGCCGTGTATGTGCAATGAGGAGTGTACAGGCAGAACCTTCCTAAAGTTTATGTTCATCTAAACACAAAGTGCACTGCAGATGCTGTGGTCAAATCAAGACGTACAAAAAAGCTGGATGAACTCAGCAGGTCAGGCAGCATCCGTTGAAACGAGCAGTCAACGTTTCGGGTTGAGACCCTTCGTCAGGACTAAAGAAGGAGGGGGCAGGGGCCCTATAAAGAAGGTGGTGGGAGGGTGGAAAACCAATCAGAGGAAAGATCAAGGGGTGGGGGAGGGGAAGCAGGGAGGGGATAGGCAGGAGAGGTGAAGAAGGTATCTAAGGGGAATGCACTATGGGTAGTAGAAGAAGGCAGAATCATGAGAGAGGTGACAGGCAGCTAGAAAAGAAGACAGAGTGAAGGTGGGATGGGGGAAGGGAGGGGGAGGGAATTACCGGAAGCTGGAGAATTCGATATTCATACCAAGGGGCTGGAGACTACCCAGACGGTATACGAGATGTTGTTCCTCCAACCTGAGTTTGGCCTCATCATGGCAGTAGAGGAGGCCATGTATGGACATATCCGAATGGGAATGTGAAGGAGAGTTGAAGTGAGTGGCATCCGGGAGATCCTGTCTGTTGTGGCGGAGCGTAGGTGCTCGACGAAGCTGTCCCCCAATCTGTGTCGGGTCTTGCCGATGTAGAGGAGGCCACACCGGGAGCACCGGATGCAATAGATTACCCCAACAGACTCATAAGTGAAGTGTTGCCTCACCTGGAAGGACTGTTTGGGGCCCTGAATGGTGGTAAGAGATGAGGTGTAGGGACATGCGTAGCACTTACGCTTGCAGGGATAAGTACCAGGCGGGAGATCTGGGGGGAGGGACGAGTGGACCAGGCAGTCGCGGAGGGAATGATCCCTGCGAAAAGCAGAGAGGGAAAGATGTCCTTAGTGGTGTGGTCCTGTTGAAGGTGGCGGAAGTTGCGGAGGATAATATGCTGGATCCGGATGCTGGTGGGGTGATAGGTGAGGACAAGGGGGACACGGTCCCTGTTGTGGTGACGGGAGGATGGGGTGAGGGCTGAAGTGCGGGAAATGGAGGAGATGCGGGTGAGGGCATCATTGATGACGGCAGAAGGGAAACCACGATTCTTAAAGAAAGAGGACATTTGGGATGTCCTGGAACGGAAAGCCTCATCCTTGGAGCAGATACGGCGGAGACGGAGGAACTGGGAATAGGGAATAGAATTTTTGCATTTGGCAGGGTGGGAAGAGGTATAATCAAGGTAGTTATGGGAGTCAGTGGGTTTATAGAAGATGTCAGTGGATAGTCTATCTCCAGAGATGGAGACCGAGAGATCGAGAAAGGGAAGAGAAGTGTCCGAGATGGACCAAGTGAATTTGAGGGCTGGGTGAAAGTTAGAGGCAAAGTTGATGAAATTGATGAGCTCAGCATGGGTGCAGGAAGCAGCACCAATGTAGTCGTCAATGTATCGAAGGAAAAGTTGGGGAGCAGTACCAGTATAGATTTGGAGCATAGACTGTTCCACATAACCCACGAAGAGGCAGGCATAGCTAGGGCCCATGTGATTGCCCATAGCTACACCCTTGGTCTGGAGAAAGTGGGAAGAGCTGAAAGAGAAATTATTAAGTGTGAGTACCAGTTCCGCCAACCTGAGGAGTGTGGTGGTGTTGGGGAACTGGTGACGTCTATTGTCCAGAAGGTAGCGGAGGGCTTTGAGGCCTTCTGGCTGGGGAATTGAAGTGAATAAGGATTGGACATCCATTGTGAAAATGAAGCGGTCGGGACCGGGGAACTGGAAGTTATTGAGGAGGTGGAGGTGGAGGTGGATGTATCCCTGATGTAGGTAGGGAGGGACTGAACTACGGGTGACAAAATGGAGTCGAGGTAGGCAGATACAAGTTCGGTGGGACAGGAGCAGGCCGAAACTATAGGCCTACCAGGGCAGTCAGGCTTATGGATCTTGGGGAGGAGGTAAAAGCGAGCAGTGCAGGGTGTGGGAATTATGAGTTTTTTGGCTGAGGATGGAAGGTCTCTGGAGTTGATAAGGGCAGTGATGGTATGGGAGACAATGGTTTATGATCATCTCTTTGGTCTTGTCCGCATTAAGACTCAATTTGTTTTGCTCACGTCATTCTGTCGGCCGCTGTACCTCCCCTCTGTACACCGCCTCGACATCATTGTTGATGAGGCCAACCACTGTTGTGTCATCAGCAAACTTGATGGTTCAGTTTGAAATGCATTGGCAGCCTGAACAGCAGCAGACTAAGCACGTAGTCCTGGGGAGCGCCAGCGATAGAACTAGAGATATTTCTGCCAACATGGACTGACTTTGACCTCTACAAAGAGGCTGCAGTTACAGAGAGAGATGTTGAGGACAGTTTACCCACCAACTTCCGAGCCATGATCAAACTGAATGCCAAGCTGAAGTGAGTAAACAGCATCCTGGCATATGAGGCATTTCTTTCCAGGTGGGACAGAACAGGAGTGGAGTGCAGAGGCTATGGCATCATCAGTGGACTGATCTGAGCAAATAGTGAACTAGAAAAGGGTCCAATGTAGCAGGAGATGGAATTTAATGTGATCCATAGCCAGCTGCTCAAAGCACCTCATTATTGCTGAGAACAGTAGTCATTGAGGCTGGTTACTGCCATCCTCTTGGGAACTGGGATGATGGTGGCCACTTTGAAGCGTGAGGGGACAAGCAAGATGTTAGAGCCTCAGTTAACTGAGCTGCACAGTCCCTCAGCACATGACCAGGTATGCTATCATGCCCCGCAGCTTTACATGGGTTGACCCTGGCTAGAGTCTTTCTCACATCAGCTGCAGCCGGACATTGTACCTGGTCCTTGGGCAGAAGTGGCATTCCTTGCTGGTGTATCATTCCATTTCTATCAAACCGAGAGTAGAAGACATTCAGTCCATCAGGAAGTGAAGCGTCACTGTCGTTGACATGCAGAGTGGACTTGTAGTCTTTTATGGTCTCACTACTGGATAAATGATGTAGAAGTACAGTCCAAGGATTCTCTAAGGTTCATCCTGGCATTGAGCCCCTTCTCTTGCATGTTCCGGATGCTGCAAACATACTCTGATATACCGGATGTTTTTTCATCCAGTTTCAAAAACACAAGAAATAAGAACAGGGGTTGACCTTCTGGCCCCTTGAACCCATCTCACCACACTATAGAGTTCTGGATGATCTGTGGTCTGTTTTCCATAACCCTCAGTTCTCCTAAGATTATAACAATGAAACCTGGACCCAGCCTAACAATGATGCAGCAAACAATAAAGTGAAAGACCAGAAAAACAACCTCTGAGCAGGAAGCGTAAAATTTGATACAATATACTAATAACCATAACTAAAAAAGTGAACCAGCGAATACTACAGGGATCTTTAACAAAAAGACAATGGCTTTCATGTCAGCTACCTTCATGTCGTGATGAATGTGGATCAATGACCATCATATATCAACTGGAGGATAATTTATATTATATATATTATTTATTACCCTGAATTTGGCTCACATGTTTTCCTGCTTACAGAATAATCTACTTTCCAACATATCTGGTAGGATTTTCCCAGAAAATGCTTATTTCTTGCCTCCCACACCAGGGGTTTCGAAAGTCACTTAGTGTTGAAAGTTCACGCTCAATGGTTGCACTTCTGGGTTCCACACTGTAAGCAAAATCTATGTTTGTAGCTATTCCCTAACCAGTAAGGAAATGGGATATTTAATCTTCCTGTGCTATATATAGCTATTTCCTCCCTGGCAAATAGTCAATATTCCAGTGAACTAATACGCAAGATCATCAAAACACCTCGGCTAAGTTAACTAAAAATATTTAAGCCCGTTGCTCCTTACTGGGATATAGGCCATTGACAGAAGCTCACCAGAGTCCTCTGTCCTGGGCCATTATCCCCAGGTGTAGCCCATCTTCAAAGACTCTTCCTCTCCCAGGGATGAGGTCTTGGGAGCTTCGTTTGGCTTTCCCATAGCTCTGGCTTTTTATGGGATGGTATTGCTACCCCATACACAACCCTCCTCCTTTTGCAGCCAAGCTTGGACCGTCCAAGGCAGAATTAGCTAAGTTAATTGCTGTAGATTTATTGTTTTTTTTGATACATTGTGAGAAATTGTGTCATTGAAGTTGTTAAAACACATATTTGGCATAAGAGAATAATGAGTCCTAATCTGTACCTACCCAATGCCAAGTGATTACTCAAGTGAAAAAATGTTCCGTTCTCTACTCATCATATGCTTTCCAAAGATAAAAATGAATATCTATCAATGAACATATAATTTATTTTAAACTATGTGATAAACAAGTTAACACTTGTGGTGTTAAACTAAAAATGCTTATTGAATCATTAAATGGATGCTCAAGAGAAATAGATAGATTGAGTGAGTGGGCAAGAGTCTGGCAGATGGAGTACAACACTAGTAAATGTGAGGTCATCTACCTTGAAAGGAAAAGTAGAAGATCCAATTATTATTTAAATCGTGAAAGACTGCAGCATGCTGTTGTGCAGCAGGACTTCAGAGTGTTCATGCGCGAATTGGAAAAGATTGGTTCACAGGTGCAATAGCTTATCAAGAAAGCAAATGGAATGTTGGCCTTCACTGCCAGAGGAATTTAAGACTGAGGGATTATGCTACATCTATACAGGGTACTGGTGAGGCCACATCCAGGGTACTACATGTTGTTCTTGTCTCCTACTTGAGGAAAGGCATATTGGCTTTGGAGTTAATACAGAGGAGGCTCACAAAGTTGTTTCTAGGGATGAAGGAGTTATCCTATGAGGAGAGATTGAGTCGCCTAGGATTCAATCTTTCCTCATGGGTTATTTCCCCTCATTGCGGCAATTCTGAGAATGAGAAGGGATCTTATAGAAGTATAGATTATGAAAGGACAGTAAAGTTGTTTCCACGGGTTAGTGAGACTCGAACTAGGGGACATAGCCTGAAGATTCAGGGGAACAGATTTAGGATGGAGATGCAGAGAAACTGCTTTTCCCAGAGAGTAGTGAATCTGTGGAACTCTCTCTCGTAACTCACAGTTAAAAGGTTCTATTTATCATATGTATATTGCTAAAGGTGAAAATTAAGTATGAAAATATTCCAGGATATTTTCATTGGCACATCCTACCACATTTAATTTGTGGGAATCGTAGGTTGAAGTTGGAAATACGACCTATTACAAAAACAAAAGGATATGAATAACTTGCCAAAATCATAACTTGCCACATTTAATTTATTCTGTTAATGACTGCTCATTAGGTTTCAAATACTAAGCCAGAATTCATTACTGGTTAGTGTCAGTTCCATAGAAACCAACAGTCAGTGTGTCAGTACATTTAGGACTACAGTACTCTCAGTCATCACAACAGTAGATGTGAGCTATTACTGTAAGCATTAATATATTTAAGAGATTTGGAGACCTTGCCACAGGAGGTAAGTACATGCACAGTACAGAAAACAAATTCCCAAGGAGTCTTCAGAAGCACTGGAAGAACATTGTCCTTGCAGGCTCTGGTCTAGAAAGAGAGTTCTGAGATCAGGTTCATTTTAATCACAGAGCAAAAGATCACAACATGAGCAGTAGAACATGTAGGTTCAGGAGAGAGAAGAGTTAGATATCCCAGAACCTGAAGACCATCAGGGAGAGGAGAAAGAAATCAGAGGAAGTGACATAGGAGGGATCCTTGGGACATCATCAGTGAGTCACAGGTAGGAGACAGACCATCACTGCAGGGGGAAAAATGGACTTCTTTAATAGAGAGAAGCTTGAAGACCTGGCAACCTACATGCAACACCATCTCCATCAAAGATGTATTTTTCTACCATCTAACTTACAAATAAGATATCAAAACCAGAATCAGGTTTATTATCTCTGACATATATCATGAAATACACATGAAGACCTCTCACATCCTCATTTGCACTTTCATTCATCAGTGCACATCAACAAAGGAATCCATTAATCACATATCACAATGGATTGTTTTAAAATCACTGCTACCTATACACCAGAATCAAGGAAATAGAATGTAGAGGCTAGCCAAGTAATACAACTTTCTCCCTGTCTTTGTTCTCTCAGCAAGTGTTATCATTGTTTAAACTTTTAACCTCTTCATATTGCTGGTCAATGCAGATATCTGGTAGGAAGAAGAGAAGATACAGTTGCTGAGTTATGTACATAGGAACAATGTAATCAGAAATAAAAACAAATGCTGGAAATAAGCAATAGCTCAGGCAGCATCTGTGGAGAAAGAAAGGGAATTAATTTCTCATCTTGAATCCTAGTCATTAGAACTGATCAATGTGCTATACCTCTATACGGTGCTTATATTGCTGATGTACGAATGGTGATCGAAAGGTGGGGATGACACTGGAGAGGAAGTAATTTGTCTGTCAATGGAGTATGTGTGCGTGCACACGTGATAGTAAATTTCACCTTGCTCCATCTGATCGAAGCATGAACTATCTTGTGGCATTGCTGTATGGTGCAGGGATTAAAGCCATTGACCAAACTCCACCCAATTGTTCTGAATGGAACTCTACTGGGTTTCCTGGTGTCCCTGTAGCTGAGGAAGTCCTTCCTAATATTATTTAGCACTTTAAAAGTGTGCTGACTGAATTGGGAAATCACTTTCTGCTCCCTTGAAGATCACAGGGGAGAGCAAAAGAATGTCACAGATAGATAGTTATAGCTATCTGAGCTTCCTGGGGAGTGTGCCTTTATCGACTTGTCCTATGATAGTGTTATGCAGCAAAATGGGTTAAACGACTGGTAAAATAGTGGAACACTCATTTTACCATGCAACTCTCTGTCTAAAACATGTTATTAATTGCCTGATACCAATTTCTTTATGATCAAAATCAATGGGATTATTTTATGAATACCAATTCAGTAAAGTATGACCAAAATCCATTTTGTAGGCAAAGAATTTATTCAAGCATTTTGTTAAATTTTATTATTTTAACTATATAGTGGCATCTTAATTAATTACAAGTGGATGAACATTTTAAAACGTAGACAGCTTTCAAAAGCTTCCGATTATCAGAGGCATTTGAAAACACTGAAACAGGCCTTTGATAGTGAGAAGGACAAGACCTGAAGGTCATTTGGAGCTGCGTGTTAGAGGAGTCCAGTGCCACCACGGGGCTAGTGCAGGACACAAGATAGGGCAGTGGGTTAGATTAACAAGATCCAGCCCAACCCTTGAATTAGCTATACCTAATTGCACTCTAACATATCATTCAAGTAAATGCCATGGCCTATGTGCGGTTAATTTTGTTTTGCGGAAAACAAGTGTTAGGTTAGTAATACTTAACCGATTAGTTGGTCCATCGGTTAGTCGGTGCAGTTGCTTATTTGGAACAATTCTTAAAGAACAAAAACTGATCAAGAAAATTGCTGGGATTCTCTTTGTTTACTTGGGACACCATGCCATTTAATTGGGACAGGAGAATGTTACTCTACACTTTCTAACTACAGTCAGTCATATGAACTTGTACAGGCGTTAAACAGTACACCATGCTTGGAACAAACACTTTAAATAGCATTAGTTGCGCGTGTCTGTGTAAAAATCAGTGACTTTTGTCACTGATAGTTGGTGAGAAATAAGCAGTAAGACAAATCAGAACTGTTTTGCTCACTGCACTTTCAAGCATTCAGGCTTGAGGATGCCAGAAACAGCCGGGAATGAAAATGAAATGCAAGTTAGGAACTACAAACAATTTGAAGGTATTGACAGCCATCTGGAATAAAAATGAAGATTTGGAGGATGCAATCATCTAAAGCATTGTATGAAGTCAGTCCATTACTTGCACTTTGGTGCCTTAGCTAATTTTGTTCATTTACATTCAATCAAAAGAACATGGTGGTGCGTTGGTTGTCGATCATAGCTGACAATGAAAGCTGAGCCTGTGCAGGAGTTTTTAAAGTGGAAGAGCTGTTGCATTGGACAGTTCCACTCTCGCTACCTCAGATGAACCTGGGCGTGGCTACTATCATATGCAGACAGCTACTTGGAGTTACAGGTGAGAGCTGAGTGTCCGGAGAGTGAGCTGTTTCAGAATGGACATGACGTGTCCCTCCACCAGAGATGCTCCCTCTTCCTGGACACCTCATATACAATAGCATCCTCCATTGATAACTATTAGGAACTAATCCAGTTTTATAGTACTGTAGTACTGTAATTGGTAGTGCTCTAATTTGTTCTGTATTTAAGTATATAATGTATTACTCAGTTTGTTTTTTTATATTACCATGAAACTTTGGCTAATTGGGACAGCTGCTTAATTGGGCCAAAATGTACTAGTCCCAATGTGTCTCAATTAACCAGAATTTACTGTATTTTCTTTTATTTTACTGCCACTCAATTTGCCATGTTCTGTTTCACAAGAAAATCCTCAGCTAAGGAGGACAGGCAAACCTCAAACAAGAAAGAGTTCGTGAAAAAGAATTTGTCAGATGCAAGTCAAAGTGACCCTTAGGTAATTTTTAAAACTTTTTTTAAAGCAATGTGTAAAACTGAGAGTGCATTATATTAGAAATTATAGAAAGTCCTGTAGTGTTATATAACATGGTATACCTATATGATATTCTATCAGGAAACATATTGGATGGAAATATCAGAAGCCGAACCAACTCTGTGCCAAATCTGCTGGAATTTTTCAGACTGGTTAAGTTGGACACCAATTAAAAGACACATTAGTGTGGGCTGTATAAAATAGGATGCCTGGAAATTGATGCTTTGCTGAAGATTGTAACGCTCATCTAAGAGAGTAGGAGATACACGTTTGGATCATGCAACTGCATTGGATGGCTCATGTATGTTTTAATGCAATTTTTCCAAAAGTGTTTCTCAAACTAAATGGGAATTACAGCAAGGCAAAGAGCAACTGAAACAAAATGCAGATATTTTGTTCAAGATTCAAGTTTATTTGTCCCAGGTACATTGAAACATACAGTAAAATGAATCATTTTTGTTAACAATCAGTACACCCAAGGGTGTGCTAAGGGCAGCCAGCCACACAGCACGCTCTCAATGCTTGCAGAATAACACAGCACAACAAAACAGAATGAAAGGAACAAAACAACAACAGCAAAACAAGTCCCAAACCTTCCTCCCACCATGCAAACCCCAAGACAGTTTCTATTCTTCAGCCTCCAGTGGCTCCAGATTCAGATTTGGACTCAGACACTTTGACCATCAGAGACTCTCAGAGATTCACAGACCGTGGGCTCTGCCCAAAGGGCTTTGACTTCCAGACTTCCGATTCGACCCTTGGACCTCGATCCTCAGGAGTTGCTTATCACCGAGCACAAGACCTTGAACTCTTGTCTTACAGATTCACAAACCTAGGGGGTCATCAGACCTCGTTCCTCCTGGTTGCATGGAACACCAACTCTGGAACGCTGACTACTTGCTGACCCTGGGGGAGCCATTATCCTGGTTTGCCAGGCAGACATCCTGGCTGAGTTTACAAGTGATCCTCATCTGCATCGCTGTGCTTTGAATGCAGAGTCAAGACTAAAGACTTAAGGCTCTGGCCTGACCTCTATTTCTTCCATATCCCTGTCCCTAAAATCCTAACCTGACCCCTAACTCCCTCCCTCCACTTTCTGTTCCCAAAACCATCCCCACAAGCCCAAATAAAAACACTAAAACAACTAAAACAGAACTGCAACCTGAATGGAGGGTGTAGAAGTGGGGCATATTCCATGGGAATATATGTATATCAGAATGAAATATGTCAAGGGGATGGATATGATACAGGAAATAAGTATTGCCTGTTCAACCCTGGAACTAGAGAGCAGAGCTTCAAAAGTATCATGGCCTTTAAATAAGTAACTCAAGAACTACTTTTCCTTTCTTCCTTGTGAACCACCAGAAGTTTCTCTTTGAACATTAACTATCCAACAGTTCATTTCGCTCAACATTGAATGCTGCATCAGATCCACAAACAGAAAATACTTGCACAGAGAATATTAAAACTCCTTTCTCATCTTATACAAATTGACATCAACTTATCTTTTATATCAGCTCTTTGATAGTACCAGCGATACAGTCCGCAGCTGACAATCTTGTCAGTATTCTCTCTAACTTTGCAGGAAATGCAGATGCAGTGGGTGCCACAGGTATAATACCAGACAAGGAATTTTCAGTTGTAAACAAATTGTTGGAGGACTTCAGCTGGCTAGGCAATATCTGTGGAGGCCCAGGAATGGTTGATGTTTCGACTAAAAACATCAGCGATCTCAATGCCTCCACATTTGCTGCAGTGTCGTGTGTCTCTATTTTCTAACCCACAATGATAGGACGGCATTCTCCTTTAGTAGGTGATGGACTGGTGGAGGGGTGGACTGGGGCTTTAAACTAGTGCTGTTTTAATGACTGCATACTTGCATAACCTTTGGTTCATAATGAAGAGCGAGCACAGTATCACACATTTCTATTTCTTCTCTCATTAATGTCAGGAATTTCTAACCTGCACCATTCTTTTCTGAGGATCGACAACAGAAAAGGGAAGCAAGCCAGGGGATGAAGAATAGAAGCAGGTGATCAGGAGAAGAAAGAAGAAAAGCAAAACAGATCATCTTCCTCACAGACTGTGAAGGGGAGAGGGAGAATGAAAATTAGAGAGAAGTAGGGGTGAAACACGTGCATCTATCACTGGGCCAAGGTCCTACCCTGCCTTCCTCGAGCACTCAGAGATAATGGACTCTACGATCACTATATTTATTTATTTATTCATTTAGCTCTGGTGCACTACACTGTTTTGAAAGGTGCTTCCTGGTTGGATTTTGCTCTGCTCAGAATGAAAATTCTACTGACCAAGTTTTTTTTTGACACGATTACCACATCCATTAACCTATTGGTGCAAGGAATTCTGTTACAAAATTTGTTATTATCTAGCACCTTCAGATGTGCAAAAGTATCTTTTGCTTTGGTTCATTTATATCTGAAAAATGTTTTCCTGCTACATTTGGATTTACACACACAATTATCTCTTGAGGTTTTGTTCCATTTTATTCCAGAGCTAAGACTGTTCACGTAACATATGCACATAACTACTCCCGAAGCTCAGTTTGCTCAGTCTTTTCAAGATTACTGAGTTGCAGTTTTTTTCAAATCGTTTGTGATCAATATTTCTCTATGCTTAATTATTTCTCCAGTAGAGTTTGCAGGTATACAAATTTTAGGTGTTATTTTAATAGGTAGAGTATTTGATAATTCTTTGAAGGTTTCAATAGCAGCTTATAATTTAACGAAGAAAACAAATTAATGAAGAGTAGCTGAAAAAGAAATCTGCCAAGATCTACTTTGAAGCTTGAAGAAGCCTGAAAACATATTCCATCCATAATCTAACAATTTACATTCAACTGTGCACATCTTTTAAATTGGAGCCGCTGGTCAGATCATGCAGTTGTCAATGAACTCATTAATGCTTGGAGTAATTTCTTGGAATCTTCTCACTATAACAATTTTACTGTTATAGCAGGAGAGAATCATGTTATCCAGTAGAACAGCCTAATTCAACTTGGCATTCAGCTGAATTTAGGCAGTTCCAAGTTAGTTGAAGGCAAGTTATGTGATGGTTTATTTACACAGGAGAGGGAAGCATGGGCAGAAATAGATCAGAAAAAAAAGCTATCATACAGGATTTGCCCTCAGTTTAATAGTGGTCTATGAAAACAAGCTCAGCAAGAGTATTGGAGAACTGAACCTACAACCATGGAAATAGTATCGCTTTAAGCTCTGGGAATGATGTTGGTGTCCATTGAGGAGTTTAATGAACACTGTTTCTTGTGGTTTCAGCTAATACCTGTAACTTGGAATCCAGTGGCTTGAGAAAAACAAGACAAAAACATTTAATCTGGTGGTGAGTGGAGAGTAGGATGAGATCTCAAGATAATGGGTTAACAGTCAGAGGGGTACTGTAATCATAAAATAAACACAGGGACAACTATCCCACAGTTGTCAGAGGGACGTTATTTAAGCAGCAGTCCAGGTAGCCCTGGGAAGTGGAGACTAGATTGTCATGAGGAACCGGTTTGTGAGCTGACCCTTCCTGTCTCTCCATCTCCCATCAGGTAAAGACATTGTGATGCACTTCTACTCCATGCTTCCCTGTCCCTGAGAAGGAATTACTCTGAAGACTGAGGGTTACAAAGAGAGGTGTGGAAAACCAACATATTCACATCTCGTATCAGTGATGTGTGTGTATGTGTGCATGTGCTTGTTTTTAGACCATAAGATATAGGAGTAGAATTAGGCCATTCAGTCCATTAAGTCTCACTGCCATTCGTCATGGCTGATTTATTTTCCATTTCAGTCCCATTCTCTTGACTTCTCTTTGTAACTTTTGATGTCCTTACTAATCAAAAACCTTTCAAGCCCCTACTTTAAATGTACCCAATGACTTGGGTCTACAGCTGCCTATAGCAGTGAATTCCAGATTCACCAACCTTTGGCCAAGGAAATTCCGCTTTATCTCAGTTCTAAAGAGACGTCTTATTCTGAGGCTCTGTTCTAGACTCTTCCACTACTGGAAACATCCTCTCCATGTCCAAACCATTTAGTCCTTTTGGTATTCAGGAGGTTTCAATGAGAATCCCTCTTATTCTTCTAAGCCCGAGCAAATGCAAGTCCAGAGCCAACAAATATTCTTCATACATTAGCCCTTTCATACCTGGGATCATTTTCATAAATCTGCTTTGGAACTTCCTCAGTGCCAGCACATCCTTTCTTAGATTATGGGGCTCAAAACTGTTCACAATACTCCTAATGTGGTCTAATCAATGCCTTATCAACCTCAGCATTACATTCTTGCTTTTTATATCTAGTCCTTTTTGAAATAAATGCTAACATAGCATTTACCTTTCTTTCTACCATCTCATCCTGCAAGTTGACATTAAGGACATCCTCAAATTCAGAAATCAGAGGTACAAAGGGATTTGGGAATTCTGCACTAGGACTCCTATACCCTTTTACCTCTATTTTCTGAATTTGAGTTAGGATCTGCCCAAAATTACAAAATAACAGATTTACAAGGCCTTAATACTCAACATTGTTCTATACTGATAAGGATAAATTGTGCCCCTTTTGTGACCAAGCAATATTAAAACATGCCATGCCATTGTGGTCAGGTTATTAATGAAGTTAACCCCAGCATTTGGAATGCTACTATTGTAGCTAAATAGAACAAGAATATAATGGCCAATAGCTCAGGAGAAAATGTTACCCTCTCATCATTGTTCTATAGAGAAATTTAAGAGACTACTAGACAGGTACATGGAGGGATTTAAGGTGGAGGGTTATATGGGAGGCAGGGTTTAAGGGTTGGCACAACATTGTGGGCCAAAAGGCCTGTACTGTGCTGTATTGTTCTATGTTCTATCTGACTGGCAGTAGTTTGTATAAAGTGACTGTACGTGGATGATGGTTGTTCATCAGTTTTTGCTCTGGTGCCTGTAGTTAGTCAGCCAATTAAATGCTAACATTAGCAATGCAAGGTTGTGCAGACTGGTACAGAGTATCTTGTGCTTGATGAAGGGACCTTGAGCTCTTAATCATTCCAAGAGCCTGCCTACCTGTTATCATTGATCTGTTATCTGTGGAAATGGCCTAAATATTTGGTGGCACCACACCTCTTCCCGGTGGCAGAGCCTCCCATTATAAGAAGAGCCATTCCAGGTGCTCTCCTCAGCTTGCTCTCTCGGGCACCCAGGAAACAACTGCAGCTCACTGGTGTACATGCTCGAGTCTATGCACAGGTGGTGCTGTACCCCATTATCTACAATTCACTCTTCAGTAAATGATTGACCAACACCTCATTGAATTGCTTTCATGCATGCTATTTCAATATCTTTCATGTCCAAAGGATTGTTCGGCTTCATTTTCCAACCATGCAAAATGATCATATTGATAACTGAAATATGACAAATAAGCATGACTAATATCTGGTAGACATTCTCTTAAAACTGGCTGTAGTTGCGCGAAGATTTTCCTCCGGCATTTCAAAACTAATGTCACATAGGGCTCACAATGGAGGCAAGCAATGCGCTTCAATAAAGTTGGCAATACTCCGTCATTACCTGTTTCTCGGACTTTTATAATTATTCTTGGTTCTTTTTGGTTAATACCCACAAACCGGTTTCCAGTTGGGATTGCTGTTTTCAAATCTTGCCATTTTTTTCCCCTGTCAAAACCCAGGTTTTGGCGGAGAAAAAAAGTACAGTAGACAAGTTTATCGTTGTTTTGTATACAGTACTAAGTGGTGCGGTTTTAAATGGTTAAACTCTGATAGTACTCCTGCACAGATTTGGGAAGCCCGAAGATGATGCTGCACCGGCTGGTCCTTCGCTCCCTTGAACTACGAGGTACGTCTTCCTACAGATAAAGGAAGTGCCCCCCCCCCCCGTCAAGAAACCCGCGTGGCTTACTTAGAGTTGGGGAAGATTCACCCCAAATTTCAGACATACATTACTAATAAAAAAAATGCTCGGGAAATAATTGAGGTCGCAAAGTATGTGACTGCGTGGAAAACTACCCAAAGACAGTTTTAAAATCCAGTCTAGACAAGTCAACAAAAGGGATATTGTCCTTCACTCCCACACAAGTGTGTCCTATTTTAATTTTCTCACTCACGAGTAGTTGTACCTCGTGTTGAGGTCTACTGAAAGGGCAACAGGAACCATTCTCTTCCTCAACTCGTTTTTCTCCAAGAACAAGGGTTCAGGAACGAGAACAATGACCAACAATTAAAAATACTTTCTAACATATTCACTACCGAACAAACGTGACCACTCTTCAAAAATAGGTTTCATTGGGTGTGAAGTGTTCTGGGGCACAGCAAGTTCGTGCAAGGGGTATTTGTCAGATTTGCTTTAAATATTACCTTTATTTGTCACATGTGCATCCAAACCTACAGTGATCATAAACACAAGAGATTTTTCGGGTAGGTACACCTCGAAGAGACTTCACAGTGCAGTAGCAAACCCCCAGCTTCTTGTGCTTACCCTGAAGAAGTTTAAATCTTTCGATGGGTGTTCAATGAGACCCTCCCTCGCAGTTTGTTTTAACAGTGATATAGATTTATATTTAACATCAAACATCCAAGTGAAGAGTGATACGTCATCATGTAATAGACTGTGTGAAATTTGGCCTACCTGGAAAATATGTTTAAACAATGCACAGGTCAATGATTTACCGGGCATCTGCGCTACTCGCACACTTCCCAACACCAGGTTCGCTTCCGCGAGGGAACCCAGGTGCAGAGCGTGAGGTGGCGAATTTTATTTACATCGCTGCGCACTGACGTACGGACCAATGCTGCCGGGTTGCCATGGTTGTCGTGTGCGGCATGACGTCAGACGTCGGATTGGATACAGTGTATCGGGTGAGTGCTGGCTGGATAATAGCGCGGTGCTTGTGAATGGGACGTTTCTTAGCGGGTTGTCTCGGCTCTGGTCACTGAGTTCCGTACTCTGCCTGTGTTCTGCGAAGATACCATGCTACGAAAGCACGCCACAGTTGACCACCCGTAAATCCCCCCTCCCCTTCCCACGGCGACCGACAACCACAATGTCTAGGAGGAAACAGAGTAACCCCCGGCAGATTAAACGTGAGTTTGTTGCTTCGATTCTGCTCTTCTGATCACTTTACAAACTCTCTCGCTGTCTGTCAACTATAACAACGCCTTGCCGTCTCCCTTACGAGCTTTAAAACCATTCGTTTACAGGCAGGTGTTCATAATTCAGATATGAAGTAGAAAACACGGGATATTTTTAATAGTCGACCTCGACAGAGAGCCAATGCCTGCTTAATACAAGCTAAAAATAATTAGGCACATTTACTTATCAAGTATATTTTTATATATCGCAGTAACAAACGCCAGATCATGACACTAGGTTTTCCCATTTTAAAATATGATTTTAATTTCATTTCTTTTCAACTGTTTTTTTAAACTGATGACGACTTTTTTTCTCTGGTAGAGGAAACATAGAACAAAAGTGGAGCTTGTTTGACTGTAGACTGGGTGATGAGAAAACACGATAAGCCGGAGGCTTGATCTAGGTCCTGATATAGATTGCCAAGTGCGATAACAGTTCTTATCAGTTCGAACCAGACTGGAGAGGTACCGAGTGGGACGGTTATACAAATACAAAGAAATATAAACGCGAAAAAACAAGACTGCTGATGTAATCGATTCCATCGTTAAGCTATTAATGCCATTGATTCCTTTAAATCTAAAATAGAGAGATGGTTGGAGTAGTGTGAGGAAAGGCGTACAAATGTCTCAGTTTTTAAAAAATATATATTCCACCTGGAATTAGTCTAAACTCCAATTTTTCACTTGTTATTTTCTTAAGAACTGTACACCTTTGACTATAAGACTGGTATACAGCTGTTAGGATCCAGGTGCCGGTTATTTCTTTTTCAAGAAAAAAGTTGTTTTGATGTAGCGATATGGGAAAATAGATGTAGGATATTACGTAACGTTGGCAATTTATTAAGAAATTTACTTTATAAAAGATAAATAACTTGGGTTCTGAAGCTTTGCTGCAACAGAACATACTTTTCTGAAGCAATGTTTAATGTAGCAGGTTATTTGGATGGAATGCCCACGTCTCAGGTACTGTAAATTAATTTTTTTTTTCAAAAATTGCTTGGTAGTCATCAACATTATGTGTAGCAAAATTGTTTCCAAAATGTACGAACTGTATTTGCATTTAGCTGGTTAACCGATGTTTTAATTCGGGATTGGAATAAATCGACAGGAGAACGTTTCAACAAAAAATAGTTGCGATGAAGATAAAGAACGGATCAATTAATGTTCGGAATGAGCATTAGACACGAGGTATTAGACACGTTTTTAACTTGATTACCATTTTGAGTTTTAAAACAGTGTGACAGTTGTTTTACAGAATGGTCAGAACATGTGAAATAGGCCGTTCGGCCTGTTGAGTTGGTACCAGCTCTGTAAGAACAATTAACTAGCACCTTTCCCCATAGACATCCAAATTCATTCCTTTCAGATACTTTCTAAGTTCCTTTTTGAATGCTACAATTAAATCGGCACCAACGTCTACCCCTAGCAGTTCATTCCAAGCTCTCAAAAAAAATCCCTCATCTCATTTTTGGTCCTTTTGCCAGTCACCTTCATTCCCTGTCCCCTTGGAGAGACAAGAGACTGCTGATGTTGCAATCTGGTGCACAGTTCTATAACCTACGTCTGGACCTTCCTGCCAGTGGGAACAGTTTCTCTCTGTATACTTTGTTAATACACTTAATAATTTTAACTATCTCTAATGGATCTCCTTGCAATCTTATCTTTACCAACAACCCAACTTTTCCATTCTTAACACAGAACTGAAGTCTTCCCTACTTGGAGACCAGTTTAAATTATTACTACATTCCCTTTCATTAAGTGCAGCTTTCATAATTGGTGCAATATTCCAGTTCTGATTGAAGCATTGTTCTACAAGGTTTCATCATGACTGTCCTATAAAGCTCAGGCCCTTAACAACTTGCTCAACTTGACTTGCTGTTTTCAATGGAACATGCCCATGAGCACACAGATTTCTGTTCTTCTACCAGTTTTGAAATTGCACCCTCTGGTTGATCTTGTTTCTCATTCTTCCCATCAAACTGCAACACTTCATATTTCTCAGTGTTAAATTCAGCTGCCACATTTTCCCCATGTGTCCAGCCTCTGTATGTCAAGTGCAGCATTGTTTTAACCACGTGACACAAGTTGACCATGTTATTTGAAAGGATTCATAACAGTTTGTAGAGCTTTGAGGCTTGATTGATGGTGCTGCCCTGCTCAATTAAAATGTATATCATGCTTCTTATGATGAATATTCTGTTTGTCTGATGAAGTTACCTTTGAGCTGGATTTGAGCAGCTTGCAGTCTAGCTGAAGCCAGAGAACACTACAATTAACTAAAGTGTTATAATCTAATTACAGTATTTTCTCAGCCATCCGGCATCCATGGGGAATACACCAGTTGCATGAGAATTGCTAAACAAAAATACATTGCTCTTAACCATACACTTGGATTCAATGCAAAAACCATTAAATAAATTGCTGTAATGTTTGACACTGCACTAATATATTGTAAGACTAAATAGTATTAATATAAACCACAGCATATATAACTCAAATGAATGACTACTCACCATTACATATAATCCAAATTTTCAAAAAGGATGTCATTGCTAATCGGCAACAACTGCACCGTCCTTGTGTATCAATGTAACTAAAGTTGTATTACTAAGTATTTAAAAAATTAACTAAATATTCAATTTTTTTTACCAGTTGCATTATAATTATGTATTCACAAATACCAGATATACAAGATGTTACTGTAGAAAGAAATGGTTGTTCTGAAAGAAAGATATTTTACTCTTTATTGGACTTCAGTCTGAATTTATTTTACAGATTTCTATGCACATGTGATCTAAGGGGTTTGTACTAAAACAATCTGACAATTTCTTTAAAAATCACATGTAAAATTAGTGTAGTTGTATATTGTTCAGATTAAATGAAAGTGAAAATGAATGATCTCTTTAGAAACATAGATTGGTGCTAATTTGTAAAAATGTTTGTTAACCACAGATTACTGAAACAGTTGCCAATTGTCCCCCAGATTTTTAAAATAACAGACACTGGCCAAACATAGAAGTTGGTTCAATATTCTCAGCTGCTTGTGCATATTTTTTTTGGAATGCATATTGTCTTCTCTATCTTAAAGACACATGTGTGGAATACAGTTATTCTCTCCTATTGCAAGGATAATGCTAAATGCTACCTGGTAAAATGATTATGTTTACTAGTGCACTATTGATAAGGTTTTAGTTTGCTTAGTATGAGGTGTTATAGTTGGGGAATATACTTGCTTTTAGCTGCGTCCTTATGTGAAAATAATTTAATAATAACTAAAGTTACCATTTATCATTTAGAGAGTATTTTAATATTCACCTTGTAAACTTTGTTTTAATATAAGAATATCTTGTATCAGCTACATTGTGAAAGCAAAGAATGTAATGTACTTGAGATCATGCATTCTTCATAATTCTACAATGTGTCTTTTTAGTTTTTTAACCCCCATTTCCTAATGCTTTGTTCTTTTTGCTTCATTTCTTTCTGTGGTCTGTTATCAAAGGTTGCAGGGTATTTGGTTGCTGTCCTTGATTTTCTTTAATTTCAATTATTTTTCTCTTTTTGCCTCATTGCTTTCTCTAACTGGCATTGTAACATTATCCTTTTGTTTCCCCTTTACTTCAAGCACAGTTCCTTTTAATTATATTTTTCTGTTATTTTTAGGAGGAATGGGTTCTATATATTTCTGTTCCTCTCTTTGTCTATACAGACCTCTTTATTTCCACACTTTGTTGCTTTCACCATCAGTGCTTTTCCCTTCTCTTGTACTCTGAGCTGCATAACACACTCTTAGTGTAGGCCTCATGGGCAGGTTTGCTATATGATAATGCAGAAAGTTGAACTGGCCCCATTACTATGAAGCGATGGTTGCCTTGATAAACTTTGATAATGGTACAGATAGCAAGTACTAAGCGACCAATGGTCGAGCCTTGTCCTCCATTAGCATTCCGCTCCAGTAATCTGCACAGCTCTGACAATCACTTCTCCATTTCCACTCCTCCAGTAGATAAGAATGGAAATACTGACTTCATGGGAGCTGATTAGGGTGTCTGGATTTCTCGATAATACCTTGATAAATTATGTTTCTTTTTTTTTTAAAAAGGGGGAGAGTTAAAACTTCACATCTATTTTTTTCCGCTCAATGTGTTTTATTAAAGGAGCTTCCAGTCCGGTTGTGTGAAAAAAACTGTGATAAAAAGCAAAGATAAGTGTTGGACTGTTTTGTGTAGGAGTGCATATCAATGTTATCTATCTTTTTTTCACTTTACTGAGCAGCCTGTTGTTTTTAGCCTTATCACACTCCACCAAAATGCCAGGGAGAAAAAACTGCCTGGATTATTCATTGCCTGATGATAACATTTTTTTAATCTTTTTTTACATAAAATTAAATTTTTCAAATTGGGTTTGAGCAAACAAGGTGAATGTTCTTGTAATAAGATACAGCATGATTGACTGTCTGTCCACAGGAGAATGAGCACACTGTCTTCCAATCCCTTTTGTGTTTAAAAAAAAACTATTAATTTTGTACTGGAAATGTTAATTGAATGAGAGCTTTTTAAAAAAAAGAGAATTGAGGGTTTGGAATTCTTCAGAATAATCATGGCAAGGAGATTTTTTCCATCAAATATTTCTTCTTTGGCGAAACAAATAAGTTTTTAGACTGTTTTAGTGATGTGTCCAGTTGAGAGACTGGAAGAGTTTGGCTTTCTGATTGATGGAAACCTGATATATTTGTGAGGTCTTATTTTTCCATGTAGTATTATTAAGTGACTTCCCACTTGTATCTTCAAATTCATGAGCTGAACTGAGTCCTGTGTGCTGAGAACTCTGTTCTTTTTCCACTTGCAACTTGTTTCTCAGGCTGTATCTGTCTCCTGCCTTTCAGGGTGTTGTTCATGGTCAAAAGGGGATATTCCTAGTTGTCTTTCCTCCAAAAATGACTCAGAATAAAATATCCGGAATTTTGTTTATTATGGAATAGAAACAAAATGGGACTTAATTAACTGATGTGATATTACAAGGCTTTGATTAAAAACAAAAAAATATATATTTGGGGAGGGGGGGGGGGAAGAGTAATGCTATTTTACAGTGTCATGAGCATTTCTAGAAAACCAGCAAATCATCTCTGATTTGTCTCTTGTAGGATGATTTGGATGATTTCATAGCAAATCTCTTTTAATTCACTTTGGGCATGATTTCAGTAATGTCACCACTGTTATCACTGACTTAGCGAAAACAACAAAATAAAAATTTACAGTACAAGTTAGGTGATGCATCCACTTGTTGGAATTGTTTGGTAATAGGAATAAAATTAAATGGATGGGATGCTAGATAGATTCTGGGATATTGCATGACATTGTCTCTGTGTACCTTTCCAGTCTGGTCAACATTATAATTTTTATTTTAAAATAAATTTTGATGGAGGAATGTCCAACAGTAATGTGTATTTCTGTATTTCCTGACAAAGGTCTGTCCCTGTCTGAGTAGTTCAGGATTATAATGGAACTGTTAGAAACTAGATGGCTCACTATAGAGGAAGCAGCTTAATTATGTTGGCACATTAGTGTCTGTTTGGATTTGACCTAATTATCTGTTTTTGGGAGGTCGTTGCAGCACCTCCTAGAAAATCGTAATGCAATGAGGCTAAAACAATATGGTTTTATGAAAACTATCTTGAAAGATATATTCTTGATGATATAACTAAGGAGGTGATTAAAAAGGAACCAGTGCATTATATTTGAATTTGCAAAGACAGTCGATAAACTGCTACAGACGGAGTTACTTCACATGTATTGAGGGTTATATTTTAGCTTGGAAAGACGATTAGTTAACAGAGAAAGCAGAATAACTGTACCTTGTGTGTAATCAGTGAGATGAAATATGAATGTTGGTGTTCAGAGAGATCTTGGTATTTGTGTGCAAGAGCACCAGAAGGTGTGCATGGCAGTACCATGAGTAATGTGGAAGGCAAGTTCATTATTGCCTCTTTTTGTAAGAAGTAATGACTTCACAACTAGGGAGTTCTTGCTGCAACTGTGACAGTGCTTTGGTGAGATTGCACATGGTTTATTGTGTGCAGTTTGGGCCTCTAAACTCAAGAAAGTGCTGTGAAGGTTCATGTGATTGAATGGTTTATTGTCACTGATATAACTCATGAAATTTGTTTAGTGACCACGGTACAATGCCGGACTAACAAAGACACAATAAAAACAGTGCAAAAGAGGAACAGTTTGTAGTGTCAGGGGTTCATGGATGGCTCAAAAATCTGTTGGCAGAGGGGATGAAGTTGTTCCTAAAATGTCGGGTTTGGGTCTTCAAGCTCCTGTACCTCCTCCCTGATGTAATAATGAGGAGAGGGCATGTCCCAGATGGTGTGGATCCTTAATGATGGATGCTGCATTCTTGAAGCACTGCCTCGATAGTGAGTGGTTGTGTGCCTGTGATGGAGCTGGCTGAGGCTACAAGCTTCTGAAGACTCTTACAATCCTGCATTCGACAGTGATGCAGCCAATCAGAATGCTCTCCATGGAGCCTCTGCAGACATTTGCTTTGGCTATGTACCAAATCTCCTTGGATTAAGGTCTGTGTGGAACAATTGAGTAGCTTGGGCTATACTATTGGTAGGTTAGAAAGGCATGAGGTAGAGGGATCTTACTAAAATAGTATATGATTTCTGAAGAGGTTTTATATGGTAGATGCATTGAGGCTGATCTTGGGGTAAAGGTTAAAGTTATAAGGCATGGAAACAAGCTTTTTGGTCCACCATGTAGGTACCCATTGGCATTAGTCCTACCTTCCATCAATTGTTCCATGGCTTTCTATACTGAGTTGATTGAAGTGCTCATCTCAGCATTTAAATGCATTCTCGACTCAGCTTCCACCGTTCTCTCAGGCATTCACCATCCTCTGAATACCCCTTAGATCCACACTATGCCCTTTACCCTGTGTCCTCTAGCTTTATCTGCCTCTTATCTTGGGAAAAATTTCTGCTGTCACCCCCCCCCCCCCACCCCCATTTACCTCATAATTTAGCATTTCTCAATCTTGTCCACTCTTAAAGTCGTCTGCTGCAGGGAGAACACACTTGGCCTTTCCAGTCTTCCCTGATAACTGAGAAGTTCCTTCTCGGACAATATCATGGCGACTCTCCTTTGCACTGTCTCCAGCACTGTTACATCTTTCCTGTAGTGTGATAACCGGAACTGCTTTCACTATTTCAACGAAGATCTGAACAATGTTGAAGCATAACCTCCCTGCTATTTTCCTCAACATCTTAAAAGTGAGGGCCTGTATCCCACATGCCTTCTTAACCATAGACCGAGGTCCCTCCGTTTCTCAGTACTCCCTAGGATCCTAACATTTGTTGTGGATGTCTTAGTCGCATTAGTACTCATAAAATGCTTCACCTCACAAAGGTGTGTCCATTTAAGGTTGAAATACTGGTGATGTTCTTCCCTACGGATAATGAATATTTTTAAGTCAGAGGACTAGGAATGCTGAATCATTAACATCTCACGGGCTGAGAGAAGTTTCTTTGGGAAAAGGAGGTGCAGTGTCTTGCAGGAATCGGGGAAGAAAGAGGATTTGAGGCCGATGTTCAGATCAGCAATAATTTCACAAAATGGTGTGCTGGAAGGTTGTGTGACCTACTGCTATTCCTGAACTCAAGATCCGACAAATGCTGGAAATCCAGAGCTACACGCGGAAAATGCTGGAGGAGCTCAGCAGGTCAGGCAGCATCTATGGAAATGTATAAACAGCCGATGTTTCAGGCCGAGACCCTTCATCAGGACTGGGAAGGAAGGGAGAAGTTGCTAGAATAAGGTGGTGGTGGGAAGGAAGGGAGGACAAGCGAGAAGGTGATTGGAAATGCCAGGTCGATGGGGAGGGGGGATTGAAGTAAGAAACTGAGAGGTGATGAGTTGAAAAGGCAAAGGGCTGGAGAAGAAGGAATTCTTCTGAATTCTACTCCTGAATGTCATTTCTTATGTTCATCCAGTTAACATACCAAATCAAAACAGATAGCTACTTTGACTAAGGGGATGGAATACTGTGCTATATTTCAATTATTAGTTTAAAAGAAAGCATTTACAGACATGACAGAGGCTTAAGCTCTAAGTACAATTCAGTATTGGGAGCTAAATCTTTCTATAATTGTTGCAGTGCACTATTGCACTCCTAGGGCAAGTTTAATAGAAGTAGTTGACAACAAAAGATTCTCTGTCTCAGTTACAGAGCACTCTATTCTGCAGCAGTTGTATTCTTCCACTTCAGGAGTCATTGTGATATTACTTCTCAATAGGATTAAATTTGAGATTTATTTTCAGAATAAATACATTCACATAGTTTACTCTGAAATATTGTGCTCAGTGTTGGTGATTTCAACCTAGTAATTGCTATGACATCACCCAGTAGACACAAGACTGAGCCAACAAATGAAGGAAAATTCCTACTTAAATCATAGTGGATACTATATTAGCTCACATTTCCCAGTTGGCCCTTTTGGAATTGTACTCTTCGATGCATTCATGGGGTTTCAGTTCCATTTAAGTGAGACTAGATAAAACTGTATAAAAAATGAGACAATAACAGGTTTCAGAACATCCCATCTTTCCCAGTGTTCATAAGTCATGAACTCCAAAAAGCATTTCCAAACTCTGCCATGGAAGATAAGGAAACAGACAGATAGGTGCACACAGAAAGGCCAGTGCCTAACAAATCGTCCCAAGACAGAAACTCGCTGTAAAGCTGAGCACAAGAATGTGGTCAATTGCTGGGTTGCATTTGGGATTTCACAAACAACAGATACTGTTTCTGTCTTGCACCATGGGCACAGAAAACGTGTATAGTTTCAGCAGTGCTTGACTTGGATTGCCAAATCTTGGAGACCATAGTTTTGAAGACACAATTTTAGGATAATATCTTAAAAGAGCTACTAGTGATACTTTTGACCTACTCACTTTCCCTCCCACCAACTACCACTTTCCCATCATCCTCTTTCAAAGAGTCAAGTTTCTGTTCTTCAAAACCCAACTTTCATTTGCTATTGATTTATGACTTTCTAATGTGTGCCTCTATTGAGTAAGCAGCCCACATTGTATTGTTGTTGTACCTTATAGATTGCCATGTTCTATGTTTCAAAATACTGACTTCTTAAATTAACTTCATTGCTCTCCACTGCAACATAAACTAAACTGGGGGGAAAATTGATTTATGATTGGATAAGGCAGTTAATAAATGTAATATAGTCAGTATAGCAGGTGTTCTGAAATAGTATTCAGCCTGACAAAATATTCATCATCTGTACAGTATCCTACTGTACAAAGACTGAAACAAAATACTCCATGAAAAAAAGGCTATTATCAAACAATGAATAAGATATATCCTGAAGTTTTCTGGTGCAAGTTAAGCTAAGAAATTATAATTACTATTTAACTTGTGCTGTTAGGAGTTTCTTCCATATTCTTTCACGTTTTTGTTTAATATTAATACAGCAGGGTTTGCTGACCCAATTTACAAAGTACTATAAATGCAGTGAAACTTGGTTTCTGGTGATTATTCTTTAGCTTGTGTTTTCCTGTAGCTAGTTAATTTACATTCACTCCTCTTTGCATTTTCTTTCTCCCTTCTGCTTTCCTTCTCCATTTACAGACTTTATTATGAATAGGGAAGTCCCCTACTTCTTTTAATCCTTGCAGTTTTAATTCAATATTTGAGTTGTTCTTTGTAGTTTGATACATCCGTTCTTACCTGCTTTTTTATGTCACATATTCCTTACGTTGTCTTTTGTCATTCAGCTTCTCTCTCTGAAACAACTGATGGGAGCTGTATTGTGTGTTCTGGAAGCCACATATTCTCAAGTGAAACAATCTATTGTAATCTATCACACTTTTATCTGTACTATCTGAGAACTGAAAATGGCCTGCCCTTGCAATGGCGCCATGCTTGTAAGCTGATAAAGTTACAGAGTTCACTGGTGATGAATGTTAAGTAACTACACCCTCATTAGATAGGATATGGACTTGGCAGAAGGACTAGGTATTTGAAACTAAGCTACTCTGCATCTTAATCACTGGCTTTCTCAGGGCTCCTCTCAATAATAGCCCTCTAACATTATTGAATCAAGCAAGTCTCGAAAGAAACATTTATTCTGATCAAAATGTGTAAATTAATCAGCATATCTATTTAAAGATCTTCCTTCTATTTGCTATTTAATCAGTTAAAAAATAAACTAAATGGCTGGGTTGCTATAGATACGTGATGGAAAGGTCAAACTGAGTTTGCCTTATCATGATACAGACAGTTACTAATTAGAGATAGGTATTGGATTGGCAAAGTCTAACAGCATTTCTACCCATTATCAATGATGCACACCAGTGCAATATTAAAATTATCTGCAGTCTCTGAAGGTACAAGTAAACTGAACACACCTAATGTTAGCTTTTAAATGAGTCATTTGATATATGTCAGGCTTTAAATTGAGAGATCCAGAGTTCCTCTTAAGACTGTTCATAACATAACAGGGCACTTTCTTTTTAAAGAAAAAGTTGTATATTATTTAATTTTGTTTTTATGCTTCAGAAATTGTTTATAATACAGAATAGCATCACTTGAAATAGTTCATTTTAAAACATTTCTTCAAAATAATGTTCTTTGTGAAGCATAAATTAAAACAGGTGCAGATGGTACATTTTGCTTCAATAAAAGGTTTTATCTGCAAGCGACTTTTTCACACTCTTAGAAGGGGAAATATCAATTCACACAAGATAAAAAGTTGCTAGCTTATTAGTCTGCAAATATTGCTCAAATGTAAAGAATTGTAAAATTCAGCAGATAGTTAAATTCACTTTCAATAAGTCTATGTCATTGATATGAAACCAGGGATCACTTTGAGACTTTGTATTGTTCTCAATGTTATCTGAGTAAGTGACCAGTTACAAGTTTGAACTGCCTGTCCATTTTTTGAAGCAAAATAATCCATATTTTATATGGTTGTATATGGTGACATGTATGTCTTTTTACTTTTTCTTTTAATTTTACTTTCAACTATATTAGTCTTTTTGCACAGGGGCAATAAATAAATAGAAAAGTGAAATGACAGTTGCTGTTAAATTTGGCAGAATAGTGTGTTTAATTTACATCCCATTTATAAGATACAATTAATCATATGTACTGAATTAATGATGCTTGTGTTTTTTAGCATTATTGAATAATACTAAAGCTTTATTTTAATCAGTCTATTAACCATTGACGTCTTTTGAATTGTGAGGAAGAAATCTGAAGATT
Organism: Hemitrygon akajei; assembly: GCF_048418815.1. Taxonomy (NCBI): domain Eukaryota; kingdom Metazoa; phylum Chordata; class Chondrichthyes; order Myliobatiformes; family Dasyatidae; genus Hemitrygon; species Hemitrygon akajei. The sequence continues at coordinate 56,978,705 of NC_133140.1, forward strand.
GGATTTGATCTGCTTTCTACTTTTATTTTAATATGGAGTATTTATACATAAATCTTTTAATTTGACAGAGGAAAGGTCTTTGCATTTTTTTTCCACTCTTCTCTTCCTCATAGTGAGTGTAATTGGCCTGAAACGTCACAGTTTATTCATCTCCATAGATTCTGAGCTCCTCCAGCATTTTGTGTGCGTTGCTCTGGATTTCGAGCACCTGCAGAATCTCTTGTACTCGCGAATTTCAGCTCAGCTTTGCCTCTAAGCCAGGGGTTTAGAGCAGTTAGGTTTCTTCAGTTGAAATGAATTGATTTCCTCATGCTATATGTTTTAAAATTTACAACAGTAAAATGAAGATTTGTTACGTTCAGCAAGAAGGATAATACTTAGCAGGTGGATAGCAATAATAGAATTTATGAGCATCAAAATATGTCCTTTTCTTTTCATTTACGCGACGTGGATGTTGCAGCATTTGTTACTGCCCTTACAGAGTTTTGCTGCTTTTTACTTGTGTTTACCTTTATCCCTGCAAAAACTGTAATTGAAATGGCAAATTTCTGATCTCCTCTTAGTGTTTGCAATTGTTCTTCAGCCTATAGTGGCATTATGGAGAAGTAGCCTGAGGGTTGTCACCCTCCTAAAAATCAGCATGGGGAATCAACTCTGAGAGGCTGAAATTCCATCCTACTGCTATTTATCAGATCTTGATGCAAAAACATCTTGTATCACTTAATTGTTTTTATCTATTTTGATCTGACAATGCTTTTACAAAAGTCAGGCAGTGACGCTTCCTTTGTAAGCAAAAGGGATATTGGCAAGTTTATTAAATTAATTTAACTCCTTATTACATGTTAGTTCCCAACTGAGAATTCTGCCGTTTTCCTTTGTAGTCATCTCAATCTCTACCTCCATTTACTGTTCTTGTCTCTTAATCTCACTGCTTCCTAAACCTCTTGCCCTTTACCAACTTGTTGACCTGTGGCATGTACTTAATGACCACAACCACGGATCGATCTGCACAATAGACAACAATTCTATGCCACTCATTATAGCTTTCATCTCTGCTCCTTGTAAGCCATCTTGTTCCAATGCAATTCCCATACTGCTTCTTACATCCTGTTAACTACATTGGCTTTGAGTTTAGTGGTTTAAAATTTAAATTCTCATGGCTTTTTACCATATTGCTGTAGCGTCCACCTTTAGAACTTGTCATTCCAAAATACATGATTTGACTTCTGCCACATGCAAATCTCTCCCTAGTCCACCATTGGCAGCCAAGTCCTCAATCATCTGAGCTTCACACTTGGAAGAGTTTCATTCATAAAGCCCTGTACCTGTTTACATCTATACCAATCTGAAACCCTCCATAAACAATTTATCCTTTTAATTCAATCCACGGAGAGTTTGCCTGAGCACTTAACAATTGTATGTTGTTACCAGAACACTCAAATGGCTCTGACTAATCCATTTGAGTAGAGGATGACAACAGTTCAGAGTGTGTCTGGGAATCTTACCTGCAAGGGTTCCAGAGGTTCCACACTGAAAACTGCGTAATAATGAGTATATTCGGAATTCAAGGTAATCTTCTGACTTGGATTGAAACATTTTCTGAAGAGAAGAGGCAGATTGTAAAAAAAAAAATTTGAGATATTTGATGGGAGCAACATTAAGTCAGGAAGATGGGAGCAGAGGTTGCTGTGGGACTGAGATGAAGTGAGTGGATGAAATATGGGAAAGTGAAGCATAAATCACATCATTTAATTCTTGGAAGGATAAGTGAGCTAAAAATTAGGAGCTGGATTACCTATTGCCCCTGCTCCACCATTTAGTGAAGTCATGACTGCTCTAACTGTAATGCAATCCTGCATAACCTTTCAGCCTGTCACATAACAAGGTTCTATCTCCCTCTGCCTTAAAAATATTAAGACTCTGCTTCCACTGCCCTTTGAGGAAGAGTTTCAAAGACTCAACCCTCAGAATTTTTGTTGTCTTATCGCAGGATTATAAGGTAAACCCCTTATTTTAAAATTAAACCCTATTTCTGTATTCTATCACTCCATTTTTTGCATGTGCCTTCTCAAGACTTTTCATGATCTTGCTCATTTCAGTTATCTTTCACACTCGTAAGCTTCAGTAGATAGGCTAGCTTGTTCAATCTCTCCTCATTCAACAAACTACTTATTCTAGGTATCAGTCTAGAAAACTTTCTGTGAACTTCCAACATATTTGCATCTTTCTTTAAATAAAAAGACCAGTGCTCTACACAATACTCCGGCTGTGATGTCATCAGTTTTCTGTATAATTTGAAGCTTAGCATCCCTAATTTAGAATTAATTTTCCCTGAAACAAACAATAATATTCTTTTAGTTTGTGTAATGATTTGCTGTACTTCCAAATTAGCCCTTGCCAGCTTGTGCCCCGTGTGACGTCTGCATCTTGGAGCTCTGCAATATCTCACCATGGTGTGAATATATGGCTTCATTTTTGTTCTGCAAAAAAAGGATAATTTCACAATTTTTTTCATTATACTTTACAAGATCATTTAACCTATTGGTATATCTATAGCCTCCTTATGCTCTCTTCACAATTTATCTTTACATCATCACCAAATATAGCGACCATATCTTTGGTACTATCATTCATGTAATTTGTATGTGCTGTAAGAAGCTGGGGCTACAATACCAATGCCTGTGGTATCTTGGACATCTTGTCAACCAGTGGAAAAAAAATTCAATTTTACCTACTGTTTCCTGTTAGTCAGCCTAATGTCTTGCCTTACCGAAATACGGCCTATAATATTATGAGCTTTCATTTTCCACAATAATCTTTGTGGCATCTCATCAAATATTATCTAGAAACTTAAATATATTGTAATATGTTAAATTGCTCCTCTTTATCCGCAGCATCTGTCTTTTCATCAATAAAATCCAGTAAGTGGGCTAAACATGATTTCCTTTTTATATGACCATGTTGATTTTACCTGAATTTGTCAAGTGCCCTAATAGCTTCTGAGATTTTCTCAATGACACTTGTTAAGGTAACTGGCATATAGTTTCATGCTTCTATTTTCCATTTTTTGTATGACTTTGGGTACTTTCTAAATTACATAAAAATAAGATTATTGGTAGTGCAAAGAGAAGTAGAAGACAACATACACAAATTACTAAAACCATTTATCATCAATTGTCTCTGGTGATTCCTATAATATTGTAAGACAGTTTGTCTGATATTCAATCCTGGATGAGCCATTGACCTTTACACCAAGAATAGTATTTTAATGGAGATAACTTGTTTTCGATATCTGATATAACTTGCAAAGGGCAACTATATTTTTCAAAAGTCATGAAAATCAGTGGATACTTGGGGTTGCACAAAAACAAACAGCTGCAGATGTTGGAAATCTGAATTAAAAATTTAAAATACTGACCGGACAAAGAAGGTAAATCAAACTCTGTGGAGAGTGGAAAATAGTTAATGCTGCAAGCCGATTAGAATTAGTGAAAGGTTTGATGTATGCTTGGCAACCTGAGAAGTCAACTTTGAATGAAATGCTGGTGCGATTCAATGTGAAAGCAGTGATAATGCTTATTTTAACAGATGGTGAGAACATTAGCTTAGAGAACAAATAGTCAGTTTTTAGGAGGAGTCAGTGAGGAATTCACAATTATTGTCCAAATTTGCCACAGGAAACTACTATGAATGCCGGATGTCTCAAATTAATATTGTTGAAAATGTTAATTATGTGAAATTGTTGTTCCTACTGTTGTATCTGGAATATGGGAACGTAACTATTGAAGATATGCCATTGCCCTTCAAGACTAGCCTTCTCCTCATCTTTCTTGAATTCTAATGGGATATCTGACCAGAACCATCAAACCTGTTTCTCTCTCCATGGGTATTATCTGATTTGAATATTTCCAAAACCTTACCTCAGAATCAGGTTTAATATCACTGGCATATGTCGTGAAATTTATTAACAGCGGCAGCAGTACATAAAATACATGGTAATATAGAGAAAAAAAATTACACTACGTGTATATATGTGTATTAAATTGTTAAATTAAAAATAGTAGTGCAAGAACAGAAATAATTTTTTTTTAAGTGAGGTAGCGTTCATGGGTTCAACCTATTTTTATTTCAGAATTCCTGTATCCACCATGTTTTCTTTGGTTAGATCTCAGCTGACATGTTCCCATCCATTCCAATGGCTGTTTTTTCTCTTCACTATTAGCAATATTTCTAAATTTGTGTTATATGAAAACATCCAAGTAGTGCCCAGTAGTTCCCAAATTGAAATTCCTAACTAATGATGAAAAAATTAATGATTATATAATACAGAGATGACCCTAGGAGTAGTGACCCTTGTTTATTCATCCTCAAAAACAACAGTTCTACTTATTAATCTCATTAATCTAGACCAGCTATACAGAGACCTAGACTAATAATTTGGAGTTTACGTTCATATCATCTTAAGTTTGTTGGAAGTTTAAAGTCCAATTATATTTAGACTGGAAAGTTTATCTGTTAAGGCAATAAAGTTATTGTTTAAAAGTCCATCATCTTCACTGATTCCCTTTAGGGAAGAAAATACAATCTGTACTTGGTTTGGCCTTTGTGTCACCTGACCCATAACGTGTAGTGAGACATAGGCCTGTTGTGTCTATCTGCTTTCAGCCTTCAGGAATGGTCTACCAAGCCAATAGGTTCAAAGGTAATTAGGAGTGTATGTACGTGTAGTAAATGATGCGGGAAAATAAAATGCACTGCCCTCAGTCCACTATTATTTTATCAAATAACTCAGTCAAGTTCATCAAACACAGTTTGTCCTTGAGCAACAGACAATTTGCTGGAGGAATTCAGTGGGTCGAACAGCATCTGTGGGAGGAAAGGAATTGACAGCCTTTCAGGTTGAAACCATGCATCGGACAGTTTGTTCTTGGTTCAAGATTGTGCTGGTTCAAATTGTAATTAAGAAACAATAATTAGGTTAAAATTAGTGTTTTCCGGTGAGTAACAGGTTCACTGGCAAAATTTATTCTTCCTTTTAGTAAGGTGAGGATGCACATTTGAATGCTTCCAGCCCTTTGGAACTAACACTATATCTAAGAATTGTTGCAAGACCATGGCCAAAATCTCTACAGTTTCTATTTTTACATCCCTCTGCAACCAATGATGAATCCCATCTGAATGGGTGACTTAATTAAGACCTCTAATGCGGCTTTCTATTTCTTTGATCTCACTCAGTGTTCCATTTTTCTTCTCGTTGAGTGAAGGAGCAGGAATAGGCAGGTTGGCCCACCAAGTATGCTTTGCCATTTGGTCTGCTCCCTGAATTTTGAGACTGTGACCCTCAGTTTTAGTCTCATATGCCAGTGGAAGCAACTCTCCTGCCTTTATGTTACCTGTCCCTTTCATAATTTCTGTAAGATCTCCTCTCATTCTTTTGAATTCCATCAACTCAATCTCTCCTCATAGGCTAAACCCCTCATCTGCAGAATCTACCCAGTGAACCTCCTCTACACCACCTCCAGAGGTGTTCTTCACAATCAAGGAAACTAGAACTGCATGCAGTGCTCCATGTATAGCCTCACCAGTCCACATAACCTCCCTGCTCCTAAATTCAATAATGAAGGCCAGTGTTTTATTTGCATTCTTGATGACCCATTGCACCTGTAAGCCAGCCTCCTGTGATTCATGTTCAAGCCCTCCAAGTGCCTCTGCACAACAGCATGCTGCAATCTTTCACTATTTAAATACTGATCTGATTATGCTATTTTTCCTTCCCAAGTGGATGACCTTGCATTTACCAGCATAGTACTCCACTCACCAACCCCTTGCCCACTCTCTTAACCATGGTGAAATGGTGTTTGTTTATAACGATGCTGATAAATCCACCCTTTCAGTACACGATCAAGACCTTCATTCTTTGATTATACATTGTTCCTCTATTTTCACTAACTTCCATTCATTACATATGTGAGGTCACTGCTCAGAACTGTCTGTGGTGCGCAGAGGCCTGCGCGTTGCCTGTGAACCTTCCCAGTGCCTTGAGGAATTTTCCATTTGTTACATCATGTCAGAGCTCAAAAAAGTTTAGGGTTTTGGAATTTGAGATAAGGGCTACTCACCCTGTAAACAACAGCTATCTGTTACCTTCTACCCACTGTGCTCATTATATCGTCAATGAACTCCAATAATATTGTTGAACTTGCCTACCCATCATGGATCCGTGCTGCTTCTGCCTGATAGAATGATTTCTGTCTAGATGACCTTATGTTTCCTCTTTAATGATAGCTTTAATCATTATGCTAACCAGCTTGTAGTTACCTGCTTTTAAACTTTAGCAAATCCTCTTCCATGGTAGTCATTGATACATAAGAACAGAAGTAACAGGAGCAGGAAATGGCCTGTTGAGCCTGCTCCGCCATTCAATAAGATTAATGCAAATTACTGAACCATGTTTTCTTGCTCCATTACGATCCATTGGTCCTCTGTCAACTGTTCATGTGCTTTTAGAAGGTGTTTGTATCTAATTTTATTCTATCTCTTCAATTTCCTACTCTTGTTTTTGTTTATATTCAGCTTGCCTTCACTCTTCTCCAAATTCTTCATCCGTGAGTCTTTGACTTTGGTTTCCCTTCCTTTTCTATTTGTTGGATTCTTTTTATATTGTATCCAGACCATTCTCTTTTTGTTTAATGGTGCTATTATATTTCTGCTTTATAGTCTTGAATCAATTTTGTTGGGAAAAAAAGCCCTCCTGATTTTACTGATATTAGTTTTCCTTCAATTAACTCTTATCATCTTAAATGGCATCTTGACCTCCTCCATTATTCCTGAATTAGGCTCTAACCAGGATATCCTATATTTCATTCACTTCGATTATATCTTGCAGAGCTCCCTCCCTTATGGGGATTGGAATCAAGTATATACTCTCAAATATGCTTGAAATCTTTTCCTCTATAATTCAATCAATACATTATTAGACATCAGTGCAGAACTATTATTTGTTTACATTCTAGTAGGTGCTGCAAACGCATTCTTAATTTAGTAAATAAATATTTTCACTGGATGAAGTTAAATGAGCTGAATAGTTTTTGAGACAATCTGATAGTTTGCCAATCAGCTGTGCTTCTGAATTTAAATTATTCAGCTTCCATGGTGAGCTTTAAACTTGTTTCTGAATCAAAAGCATAGACTTCTAGACAATTGCCCTGGTAGATTAAAATCTGCCAGTCCCCTTTAAATTCTCACATCAATAATTTTCTGTTTTTCCATCTCTCAATAATTCTGTGTCTCTATCTCCTTTATGTACCAAGTAGTATAATAGCTGCTGTATTGTTTCGCAATGCTTCAAAAAAACTCATGAAATCTGATGTTGAAATTGCACTGAGGAGATTACAAGGTCAAAAAGTAGTGAACTGGAACAGATTTTTATTGCAGATGATTATGTTGTGTGGTTTTTTTTCTAGTTTGTGAAGAAATCGTTTGTTGTGTAAGTCTTTAATTTACTTTCAGAGCAGTTTGTACAGTACATTATGCATGCATGATGCAGGTTTCTGGATTGCTACAAGTTGGCTTATGTGCATGTTACAATCCAGGATTTTGGTTACAAGCCATTCAAACAGGCTGGGAACCTGAACATACGAGACACCTAGCTGTTTTCTGATTGTGCAACAAGAACTGAAAATACACTTGGATTAAGATGTTAACTGCCCTGTGTTATCACCAGTCGGATCATCAGTTGAACTGCCACCTGTCTTTAGGAGTTTCAGCTGCTTATGATCAAGACTCCCTCGAGGCAGTGGGCCAGTAGTGCTAAAGCACCACCTCCCACTGGTGAGCTTAAAAACTTGGCATCTGCTTCTATCAGAGTTGTTGGTCGCTTCCATGCAACAGATAGTCTACTCTTCAGGTGCCTACTGAAGGGTTTGCAAAAGATGGATACACTGTCTGACTATCTGCCCCTCTGGACGTACTTGGCCCACACCCATGATGATCCTGTCTCTGCTGCCTCAGCTACAGCCCTACTGGTTGACTTGATCTCTCTTCTCGTGAAGCCAAAGTCGTGCCGCCACTTCTGGAAAGTGAATGCAATAAAGCCACAGCAACCTACTTCAAATGGGTAGCATGAGACCTTCCACCCTGTCTCTGCACTCTGACCTTAATTCTGCATACTTGGCTAACTTATGCTCATGGGCTTCATCGGTGTTGTCTTCCCAGGAGACTGAGTTCACCAATAACCACTTCTCTACTGGTGTCAGACCATACGATTAGATCTGGACACAATGTGGTGAAAGCTATTTGTTCCGGCAGCTGAAGCAGCAGAGACAGGATCATCATGTACATCCAGAGGGGCAGATAGTCAGACAATGTATCCATCTTTTGAAAATCCTTCAGTTCATACTAATGTGCTCTCAACTTGTTCTAAAAAAAGTACTGTAAGATGGTTACCTATTTCCTGAGTGCTCATCTTTTAAATAAAGGGAGGGAAAAAGTGTAATTGTGATAGGTATATGAGCAAAGTCACAGATAGTGTGTTTATGATAATCAACCCAAGATGTTAATTTTACTGGAGAACAAAGGGTGAAATGCAGAATTCACATGAGCCTTTTGATTTTTCTTTGGAAGAAACTGGAAACATTTTCTCAATTTGTATTCCCTTGTGCCTCTTAAACTATTTTATAAAATTATGTTTCTTGTTGAAGTTGTTGTTACTATAATAAAAGTATGTGTAAAGAATATGAAAAGGTTCCAAATGGAAGTAAAGTTGTTAAGAGTTGAGATATTTATCGTTAACTTCAGTATTTTAAGACCATGAGACCTAGAAGCAGAATTAGGCAATTTGGCCCATCATGTCTGCTCCACCATTCCATCATGGCTGATTTATTATCCTTCTCAGCCCCATTCTCCTGCCTTCTCCATGTAGCATTTAATTCTCTGATTACCGGTAATCAAGAACCTATCACCCTCTGCCTTAAATATACCCAATGACTTGGCTTGCACAGCAGTCTGTGGCAATGAATTCCACAGATTCGCCGTTCTTTGGATAAAGAAATGTTTCTCTCATCTCTGTTCTTAATGGATGTCCTTCCATTCTAAGATTGTGCCCTCTGGTCCTGGACCCTTGCACTATAGGAAATGTCCTCTCCACATTCACTCCATCCAGACCTTTCAATATTAAATTGGTTTCGATGAGATTCCCCATGCCCGTTCTTCTGAACTCCAGCAGGTACAGGCCCAGAGCCATCAAAAGCTCCTCATATGTTAACCATTTCATTCCTGGGATCATTCTTGTGAATCTTCCCTGGACTGTCTCTAGTGCCAGCATATCCTTATCTAGATAGGGTGTGCAAAATTACTCTCAATACTCCTAGGTACGGTCTGGCCAATGCTTTAGAAAGCCTCAGCGTTATATCCTTGCTTTTGTGTTCTAGTCCTCTCAAAATAAATGCTAGCATTACATTTGCCTTTCTTACTGCCAACTCAACCTACAAGTTAACCTTTAGGGAATCCTGCATGTGGACTCCCAAGTCCCTCTGTACCTCTGATTGTTGAATTTTCTCTGCATTTCTAAAATAGTCCACACCTTTATTCCTTCTGCCAAAATGCAGGACCATGCACTTCCCTACATATATATTCCATCTGCCACTTTGCCCATTCCCCCTAATTGTCGAAATCCTTCTGCAGATACCCGGCTTCCTCAACACTACCTGCTTTTCCACCTATCTTTGTAGCATCCATGAACTTGGCCACAAAGCCATCAGTTCCTTCATCCAAATCATTGACATGCAACGTGAAAAGAAGCGGTCCCAACACCAACTTCTGTAGCATACCAATAATCACAGGTAGCCAAACAGAAAAGGCCACCTTTATTCCCACTCTTTGCTTCCTGCCAGTCCACCAATCATTGTAGTACATTTCCCATAATGCCTCGAGCTCTTATTTTATTAAGCAACCTCAAGCGTGGCACCTTGTCAAAGGTCTTCAGAAAATCCAAGAAAACAGCATCTACTGACTCTACTTCGTCTATCCTACCTGTTGTTTTCTCAAAAAAATACCAACAGCTTGGTCGGGCAAGACTTCCCTTTTAGAAAATCATGCTGACTTTGGCCTATTTTATCATGTGCTTCCAGATTTCCTGAAAACTCATCCTTAATAATAGTCTCCAACACCTTTCCAACCACTGAAGTGAAGTCAGGCGAACTGGCCTATAATTTTCTTCTTTCTGCCTCCATTCCTTCTTAAAGAGTGGAGTGACATCTGCAATTTTCCAGTCCTAGAACCATCCCAAGATTTGGTGATTCTTCAGTGATTATTGCTAATGCCTCCACAGTCTCTTCGGCTATTTCATTCAGAACCCTAGGGTGTAGTCTATTTGCTCCAGGTGACTTACCTACCTTCAGACTTTTCAGCTTCCCAAGCACCTTCTCCTTAATAATAGCAACTACACTCACTTCTGCCTCCTGACACTCTCACATTTCTGGCATTCAGCTCATGTCTTCCACAGTGAAGACCGATGCAAAATACTTAAAGTTTGTCCACCATTTCTTGGTTCCCCCATTACTACCTCCAGCATCATTTTCCAGCAGACCAATATCCATTCTCGTCTCTCTTTTACTTGTATATCGATAAAATACTTTTTATATCTTCTTTTATATTATTGGCTAGCTTACCTTCATATTTCAACTTTAATTTCTTTATGGGGGTTTTAGTTGCCTTCTGTTGGTTTTTGAAAGCTTCCCATTATCCACCTTTCAACTAACTTTTGTTTTATTATATGCTCTCTCTTTTGTTTTTATACTGTCTTTGACTTCCCTTGTCAGCCATGGTTGCCTCAGCCTCCCTTGGGAATACTTCCTCATTTTTTGGCTGTATCTTTCCCTGCCTTTGGAATTTCCTCCCATAAACAACTGATGGCTGTTCTGCCATCATCCCTGCTCGTGCCCCCTTCCAATCGACTTTGACCAACTTCTCTCTCATGCCTCTGTAATTCCTTTTACTGCACTGTAATATTGATTAATTTGATTTTAGCTTCTCCTTCTCAAACTGCAGGATGAATTCTATCATATTATGATCACTGCCTCCTAAGGGTTCCTTTACATTAAGCTTCCTAATCAAATCTGTGTCATTATGTAACACCCACTCCAGAATTGCCATTCCCCTAGTAAGCTCAATCACAAGCTGCTCTAAAAAGCCACTTGGTAGGCATTCTACAAATTCCCTCTCTTGGCATCCAACATCCAATGGATTTCCCCAATCTACCTGCATATTGAAATTCCCCATGGTTATCGCAACATTGTCTTTGTTGCCCACTTCCTAGCTACTGTTTGGAGGCCTGTATATAACTCCCATCAGCGTCTTTTTACCCTTGCAGTTTAACTCTATCTACAAGGACTCTACATTTTCTGAGATTCTTTGTCACCTCTTTCTAAGGATTTGATTTCATTTTCTACCAACAGAGCCACCCCACCACCTCTCCCTACCTGCCTGTCCTTTGCATGCAATGTGTGTTGGTGGATGTTAAGCTCCCAACTATGATCTTTCTGTCATGACTCAGAGATACCCACTGTATCATACCTGCCATTCTTTAACAGTGCTACCTTATTCCATATACTGTGTGCATTTAAATATAACATCTTCAGTCCAGTATTCATCACTCTTTTTGATTTTGGCCCCCTTTTACACTTTAACTCATCCCACTGACTACAATTTTTGCCCTATCATCTGCCTGTCCTTCCTCACAGTCTCACTACACACTCCATCTACTTGTATGCCAATCAATCAACCCACCCTCAGCCCTATCATACCAGTTCCTATCCACCTGCAAAGTATTTTAATCCCTCGCAAACAACTCTAGCAAACCTGCCAGTAGGGATATTAGTCCCCTTTGGGTTCAGGTGTAACCTGTCCTTTTTATAAAGGTCATACCTTCCTCAGAAGGTATTCCTCAATGAAGGTATTCCTCAATGAACCAGAAATCTGAAACCTGGCCCCATGCACCTCTTCAGCTGCACCATCTGCCAAATCATCTTATTCTTACCCTCAATGGCACATGGCACGGGCAGCGATCCAGGTCCTGCTTTTCAGCTTTCTGCCTAACTCCCTACATTCTCTCTTCAGGACTTACTCCCTTTTCATACCTATGTCATTGTTACACATATGTACCAATATGTGGCTTCAGGCTGTCAACCCTCCCTTTTTAGAAAGCCGTGGACCCAGTCTGAGACATCTCTGACCCTGCCACCTGGGAGGCAACTTAACATCTGGGTGTCTCTTTCACATCCACAGAATCTGTTTTCTGCTCCTATAATTTTGGAATCCCCCATCACTACTGCATTCCTCTTCTCTCACATCCCTTCTGAGCCACAGAGCTGGATTCAATGCCCAAGACTCGTTCACAATGGTGGATTGTCCATCCACTGATAGTATCCAAAGCAGTATGCGTATTATTGAGGGGAATGACCACGGGTACTCTGCACGCTCTGCCTGTTCCCTTTCCCTCTTCTGACTGTCTTCACTTTATGAAGACTATGTGAAAGGTACTTTGAAAATAAGATTATCTGTTTATCTATTCAGATCTTCATTGCAATAGTTTCCTTCATAATACAAGCCATCGGGATTTTAAAATCATTTAGCATGCCACAAAGTATTGCAACAAACACCATCTTATTAGTAGTTCCATTTGCTGCAGCAGTCCAGAACTTTTTATGGTATTCAATAGATGCCAGCTGGTGACATCTGATATTTGAAGATTAATTAACCAAGCATTTTGGAGTATCCGGCTAGAAATGAAATTTGAAGCATTTCATGATTAGCATTAAGATGAGTGCACAATATCAAGCTTCCCACTGAAGCTTCAACTTCATTCAGGCCATGAGGTTGGGTGTCAGATTAATGTGAAAATTTACTTACAATTGGAATTTTATTTTGTAATTATCACCAAAATGAGAGAATGTACAATTGCATGCATTCTAAAAATAATGTGAAATGTATCAACTGTATACAAAACTGAGTTTATTGTCATATGTAGAAATACAGGTGCAACTAAAACGTACTTGTAGCAATATCACAGGCATACAAAAAAAACAAGAAAATCAGATTAGTATTAAATATTACTGACCACCTGCAAGTGAACTGCTACCTGGGAAAAGGATTTTCTTTCTGTTCTTTAAATGTGTACATTCTAACTAACTGTTGTACCATAGCTCCAGCTCTTAAATGGATCATGTCTCTCAGGATCTGTGTTCTGGTCCTCAATGTAGATTCTAAATGCATTTTTCTCCTCATTTCTTCTGGTGAATCTTTAGTTTTAATTCAGTAAAGAGGACTTGAACTGAAGTTGGCATTCAGAATGAAGTGATGCCATTTAAAGATCATAGTGTTGGGAGGAGTGTGACAGACAGCAGTTGATAGGAATTCAGCACTGCTGATGGGCACAGTGTCTTTCTGTTTGATAGAACTGCTTTTACATGGAAAACATCTGGTAAAGGATGGTTCCCTTATTTTTAGAAATGCAATAACTCTTATGAGCAAGTGTTTGGGGTGAATCTGCACAGCTACAGTTTTCAGAGATCTGCTTTCTAGTGTCACCTGCTTTTTAAATTCCATAATACGATCGGTTCACTGTAGCTTTCTGTGCTTCCTGCTTTACCACAGGCCATGAGGATATGTGTATCCTCTGTGGTTTGACCCTTCTTTCACAAATATCACTTTTGTCATTTAATCATCTTACAGTCTCTGTCTCAGCAGTACCTTTTTCTTTCTCTTCCCTTTTCCTTGGTTTTCTTCTCTTTATAGGCTGTTCGTCTGTAACATTTCACAGTTCTAACAAAAGATCACCAAGCTGACATATTAGTGCTGTCCTCTTTACATTCATGCTACATAGTTGTGGAGTTATCCAGCCCTTTCTGTTTTTAACTTAAGAAACATTGAAGTAATTATCTCATTGGGAGCACTATCATACATTTTATCAAGCAAAGAAAGGTGAGATTCTGGATAATTGAGCAGTTTGTGGTAATTAGTAATATTGCAATTAAAATTAATTGTCTTGAACTGCCCTGGACAATTAATGGAAAGGGTTCTTGGGATGGACCAAATTGTTCATCTCAGTGCGGCAGTACAGTTTTTAACTATTTGAGGAAGTGTTCGAAGACCAAGAGCTCAAAGTTCAAAGTACATTTATGTCACCATATACAACCGTGAGATTCATTTTCTTTTGGGCATACTCAATAACTCCTAATAGAATGATAACCATAACAACTAATGTACAGAAGATAACAACCTGTGCAAATACAAGAAGAAAGAAATAATAAGAAATGAGCAATAAATCTCGAGAACATGAGATGAAGAGTCCTTGAAAGTGAGAACATTTCAAGGATGGGGCAAGTCAAGTTGAGTGAAGTTATCCCATTGGATTCAAGAGCCTGATGGTTGAGGGGTAATAACTGTTCCTGAACCTGGTGATTTAAGTCCTGAGACTCCTGTACCTTCTTTCTGATGGCAGTAGTGATAAGAGGGCATGTCCTGGGTGATGTAAGTCCCTGATGATGGATGCTGTGTTCCTGCAACAGTGTTTTGTGCAGATATGTTCAACGGTGGGGAGGGCTTTACCTGTGATGGACTGGGGTGTATCCCCAACTTTTTGTAGGATTTTCCATTCAAGGGCATTGGTGTTCCATACCAGGCCGTGATGCAGCCAGTCAACATACTCTCCACTACACATGTAGAGAAGTTTGTCAAAATTTTAAATGTAATGCTGAATCTTTGCAGACTCGAAGGAAGTAGAGGCGCTGCCGTGCTTTCTTCATAATTGCACTTAAGTGCTGGGTCCAGGGCACGTTCTCCAAAAACATAAAGGAATTGAAAGTTGCTGACCCTCTCCACCTCTGAACCTCTGATGAGGACTGTCTAATGAACCTCCGGTTTTCTCCTCTCAAAGTCAATAATCAGCTCCTCGGTCTCACTGACATTGAGTAAGAGATTGTTGTTATGGCACCACTCAGCCAGATTTTCAATCTCCATGCAAGCAAAGAAATCAAGGCTCCAATTGTATAAGGAGGTATTAAGGCCAAGGTCTTAAATCTTATTGATTAGTTTTGATGCTGCACACGGGTAGCAATGATCCTTATCCATCTGAGAGACTCTGGGTTATTGACCACTTACAACAGGTACCTCAAGGCACTGGAAAAATAAATACCAAAGATAGAAAATCCTCCAAATCCATTAACAGGAATAAACAAAGTAACGTCAACATCCTATAATGTTCATTAATCAAAATGTTGCATGTCCATCGAGAAGGGTTGCACATTCTGGTAAGTAAAGCAGGATAAGTGAGTGATAAAGATTGCAGAACATTTAAAATGTAGTAGTTACAACATAATTAGCTTCTGATCAATAAAACTAGATGACTTCAAGATGAAGGTGTTGGATTAGGAATCAGTTATTTTCAGTGGCACAAAGAATGCTTAATCCAGATTAGTTGGATAGAAGAAAATAGTTCAAATGGTGATTTATCAGTTGAAGGTATTTTATTATTATATTTATGAGTAGCAGGTTGGATAAGGAAGAGGCATCAAAGAATGATTTTCCTAGAATAAATAATTAGCTGGAAAGACATTTTAGCAGGAGTTTATGATAAAAGTTGAAATGGACAATACTGAAGAAAACTGGAAAGTAATGAATTGGAATATAAGAGCAAAGTTGAAGAGGCTGATATATGATGAAGGAAGTAGAATGACAATCAACATATAGACATGTACTCACCAAGTAAATCCAAAAAATAAGATGGAGAAAAGAAAGTAGAAGGGGGTCATCAGAAAAACTAGGTATTTCATTTTGTACATGAAATTAAAGGAATTGTGAGGGTATTCAGTTGGTATTTTAACAATGCTCTTGCAGACAGAATTGAAGTTAAGGCAGTAGGTTATCTCTAAGGAGGATGGTAAACTGCATTTGAAAGGAAAGTTGCTTAGTTCAACTGAAAGAAGAAAATTGTCAGGCTGAATGAAATACATTCCTGAGTACTTGGGGAGTTAGGGAGGAGATATCAGACGCACTAACTATAATTTTCCAAATATCTTTGCAAATTGAAATTGTGTCAGTGTACTGGAGGATGGCCAATGTTACAAGCCTGATCAAGGAAAGGGACTGAGCCAATAAACTATTGACCATTTTATTTTATCTGAGTAAAAGTGTGTTCTGTTTGACTAATTTTGTTCTAAACGAGAGAAGGATATAATAAATATTATATGCTGTTCAATATTTTGCTAAGGTTTTGTATAGGATATTGAAAAGATTTAGTTACATTTTTAATGGTGGAAGTGTGCTTGCTGGTATTGACTTAGCATAGATGTCCTATATTTTTGTTATTTAGAAACCATTTGGATTTGAACACTGAGGAATAACATTGAGAGTTAATAATAATATCAAATTTGAAACTGCCAAAATGAAAAGAATCTTAAAAACTTAGAGGATACGGAGTTGCTGGGTGGAAAGGGTTTACTGGTGCATTTAAATGTTGAGAAATCTGAAACAACAGGCTTTGTGGGTGGGAAGAAGGGTTGTACCATAATGAGTAAACAGCAGGCAAGTAGTATTATTAAGAGTTTTATGCAAGATAGATTACAGGTAGAAGAATAATCGAGTGACGATTTTACATAGAGGGACATTAAATAGATAAGCGAGGAGGCGTTAATCTCTAGAAAACGTGGGTTAGTTACAATTGAACATCTTGTCATTGAATTACAGGAAGAATATGAGAGCTAAGGGAAGGCTACAGTAAACTCACTTGAGTGATTGTTAGAGAGCTACAAAGAAAAGCTTGAAAATTTGACTGAACAGAGATGTTCAGTTTTGAGATGATTTCCTGTAGGAAGGGAAACACCAATTAAGGCACGTGAATTTAGTAGTATTATGAAAAGAGTGAATGGGAAATTTGGAAGAAAATTTAACAATGCCAAGCAAGAGTTAGTAAAACAGAATACTTCAATGATTTGTAATTGTAATTCTGAAGGGAAAGGAAATTCTTAAACTTCTCCACAGTGAACTGTTTCCAAATTCTTCAGCTTGCCCCGTTTTTATCTTCACATCTGGCTGTTGGGGGAAATGTATCAACTTTTTCCATATAACTCAAACTACCAGTTTTGATGCCTTTTCTTGGATCTGTTAGCCCCTATTTTGATTCTCAGCTATATTTTCTTTTGCCTGGAACATGATCAATGTTCCAACTAATGCACAAGTGGCATCATAGCCTCCCCTGCTTAAGAAGCATTGACTGCATCCATACCAAAGTACCAATGCCCATGAGCGGAAAGCTTACTAAAAGTGGTGGATACAGCCAAGGCACTCCCTACCATTGAGCACATCTGCAAGGGGTGCTGCCACAAGGAAGCATCATCCATCTTCGAGGAACACCACCTTCCAAGACGTGTTCTTTTCTCGCTGCTGCCACCGGGAAGGAGGTACAGAGGCCTTGGGTCATGCTCCAGTAGGTTCAGGAACAGGGCACCCTGCAGTGATGTCATGCTTGCAGCACCAACAGACAGTATTGTGTAAAAGTCATAGGCACATATATGATGAGGGTGGGGTGCTGTGGGACAGGTGGCAGAGAAGGAATGCCAGTAGCCGAGCGTGGTGTGGGTGCAGAAACACCCAGCCCTAAGACACCAGGCAAGGTCAGAATTCCAAACAATTGGTTTATGTCTCTCTGGTGCTTCCCTTTTCCTTCCCCTTTTCCCAACCATGATTCCCCTCTCTCTGCCCCCTTCCCACTCTTAGTCTGCAATAGAGACCCATATCGGAATCAGGCTTATCATCACTCACATATGTCATGTAATTTGGTTTTTCATGGCATCGGTACAATGCAATACATAAAATTACTGCAGTACTGTGCAAATGTCTCCGGCATGTCTCAGGCTTTTGCATGATACTGTGGTACGATATTTGGAAGGAGGTAAAGGAGCCTTAGGTCCTCCACCACTAGGTTCGGGAACAGTTAATTCTCTTCAATAGTCAGGTTCTTGAACCAGTGTAAATAACTTCACTTACCTCAACACTCACCACCCACTGTTCAATAACCCTAGTCATACTTTTTTTTTAACTGTAGGAGGAAATCAGAGCACCTGAAGGAAACCCACATAATTGTGGGGCAAACATAAAAATTCCTTACAGACAGCAACATGAATTGATCCCCAAACTAAAGTGTTGTGCTAACCATTATGCTATCATGCTGCCCCTCAAAATGTCCCAGTGAGGACACATGAAATAACATGAGGACATGAAGAATACAATTTAAAGGCATTATCTGTTTGATCTTCCACTGAAGATTAGAACTATAATTTTCTGCTCCAGAAAACATCAGGTTGCCAATGTGCCCAATTGTTCAAATATCTCAGGACTGGTGTTCAGAGCTGCTGTGGTATCTTTTCTATGTCCTTAAAATGTCTAACCCAAGGGTCTCATCCTCATCATTCATTATTCCATCACATTTCTGAGCTTATATTTACTATTGAAGTTCTGAAAAGTTTAATGACTACCTTTCCATCGTTTGATGATTTTAACTTGAATTTTATTCTTTTCACAGCCTACAGGTTATCTGATACACGTAAATTATCTTCTCCCCTATGTTCTTCTGTTTTTATTTTACTTTTTCCCTTGTGACTTAGATAGAAGCTAGGCCTTTGGATCAACACAACTCTCCAATCCAATCAATCTCATTCTCCCACTGTTTCCCTATAATTTATTCTCTCAGATATTTCCTTTGTTATCCACCAGCTACACCACCAGCTTTCCGATCTTCATACCACTCAAGTACCGTACACCAGAAGGTCACAGTAGCCAATTTACTGTGGGAGCAAGCCAGAGTATCGGGGAGAAATCCAATTGATTATGGGTCAAACATTCAAATTCCTCTAGGACAACACTGGTGGCCAAAATTGAAGCTGGATTACTGGAGCTGTGAATCAGTTGCATAGCCTACAATGCCACTGGGCTGCCCCATTGACAGCAGCTTTCTGCAGCTTCCCATTTTGTGGTCCATTGGACTTAGCAGCCCTGCCATTCTGTTTCAGCCACTGACAAATGTATTTCTCCTCTACTGTTGTTTGTTTTTCTCTTTTGCATGGCTGATTATTCACAAAATCTAACTGGCTTTCCCTTATTGTTCATTTCTTTGTTCTGTCGTGCTACTACTCACTGGGTTGCATCCATTTTCACTTAAGTGCTGCAGATCCCAAGCAAAATGTATTGGAGTTGTGAAGTCTGCGGTAAAAGCAGAAAATCTACAATAAAAACTGGTCAGGCAGCATCTGTGAACAAAGACATAGAACAAGTACTTCAGATTCATCATAGTTTCAGAATCCTTTGAGCTATAAATTGTCCCTCATATCTTCTGTAGAATTCAAATCTCTCATCTCATCTACTATCAACATTCCTTTCATTTCCTTGATGCCATTGTTTTGAACTTAAAGGTCTTATTCTCATTTACAAATCCCTCCCTTAGTTTACTTTTGTCTTCTTGCAAGCTGTCTCTAGTGGACTAGTTCACATCCCACCCTTTCGTTTGGTTCTTCTGGAATAAAATTGGTTGTTTTGCATGCCCGCAGTTTTAGAATTTTTGCTCTTTTGTGTTTCATCTTCTCATTTGCAAGTGTTTAGATCATCATCACAATATTCCTCATTTCCTCTGCCCCTGATCCTCCTTGCCTCGTTGTTTTACAACTGAAAGTTGCTTAACTGAAGATTACACACTTTGTGCATATTCTGGACTTCGTAGCACCCTTTGAGAAATAAAATTCGGCTGAAGTCAGAAATGTATATTTATTCATAAAGTTGTTCTTTGCATGGATTCGCAGGACCTTCTAGGCTTTATCCAGGCACTCTTGGTGAGAGATTGCTAGCAATTTCTGTGAGAGCATATGAACAGCATGAATATCCAAGTCTGAAGTGCAGACTTATTATTCTTGTGGGCTGAAGGAAAAGCAGATGAAGATTTAATTCCTTGCCTCCCTAATACAAGAGTGAACATGGTCAACAGCAGCTTGGAATTATCCTAAAACTAGGTGGATCATAACTTTCACGGGTAATGCCGTTAATGAACACTTCTGGGGTGGTGTTTGTGGGTATAGGACAGAGCAGACAAAGAATTCAGTCCAAATGTTGGCCCTTTAACTAGCATAGTATTGGGGAGATGGGATAAGTAAAATATGGATGTTCTGTGAGTAACAATCTTTGACACTGAAGTGCTTGAGCCATTGAAAATTTGCTGAGAATTCAGAAATTGCATGTACTAATGTGTGTTAAGATATTCAGGAATATTGAACTGCAGAGTTCAATTTTATGCATATGACTATCTGGCCTTGGTATCTTAATATAAACATATAAAGTATGCATAATTTCATGAGTAACATGCATAAAATGCTGAAGGAACTCTACAGGTCAGGCAGCATCCATGAGGAGAATATGCAGTCAATGTTATGCTGAGATCCTTCATTAGGACAGATCAGCCAGCTCTGTTAGCCCGAAACATTGACTGTTTATTCCCCTCCGTTTATACTGCCTGACTTGCTGAAGCCCTCCAGCATTTTGTGTATGTTGCTCAAGATGTTTGACATCTGCAGAATCTCTTGTGTACAAGGAAAATAGGAGTAGGAGTTCGGTAGGATTATGGCTGGGAAATAATTTGGGTAAAAATTTAATGCTGGTGAGTTGAGAGTCCGTGACCTGGGCGCTTGAGTCAGGTTGGGATTTTTCAAGTGTTGAATGGCTCTGCATGAACGATGGGTTGGATCAGGTAATCGGGTTTGGAGAGTTGATGTCAATTAGTTTTGGTGGTTGTTAAGTGATAGTGTTGAGGAAAGGGTGAGCACTACATTGGGTCCTCAGGAAACCAGTTAGGAAAATAAATTGGGGAAGATATGAATAAGTTATTGTCACCCTGGCAGGTGGTCCCTTGATTTTGTAGACTGCAGTTGCTGGATTCTGGAGCAACAAACAAACTGCTGAAGGAACTGCAGGAGTTTCTCAGAAATGTTGTTACTTTTGCCCCATTATATGATTTTGCTGCAATGCAAAATGCAGTGAAAATTACCCAGGTTGAGAATGCCAGTGGCAGCTGTGCTCGAGATGTCCCCCATCTCCTGTGTAAACTAATTTTCCTCACGCTGCTCTAAAGTAACATAACCTGGAGAATGACCATGCTACAAATTTCTGGGCATCAGTGTGGAAGCCAGCTGATTGTGCTAGTGCACCTCATACCAGGAAAAGTATGGTCTACTACGTAGAGTGGTTCAAGATGACCTGGAGATGGTTGTGATTTTGTTCTACTCTGGGTGGGCTGGGGTTCAGGTGGAGGGAATCAATCGCCTTGCATGCAATGCTAGGGGGAAAATGTTGGTTTGCTTTGAGATCACAATTTTAGGCTTATGTTATCAATTTATCAATATTTGATGCTAAACCAGCAGTGTTGAACCCTGAAATGCCTGACATTTTGTTTACCTTAAGTAAACTAGATTTCTTTAGTGGGCCCTGTCTGTTACAAGTGCCTGTGTTCGATTGACTGTTTCTCCCTCAGAATTCTATGTGTCACTGTCTTTGTCATGCAAAGATATACTGTACCTATGGGCCCTGTTTCTTATCTTCAACCTGGTAACCTGTCTTTCACCTGGTTTCATTTATCACTTGTCTGCTTGTACTCCTTCCCCCTCCCCCTCCCCCCACCTTATTTATGGCTTCTTCCCCTCCCTTTCCAGTCCTGATGAAGGGTCTCAGCCCGAATCATCAGTTCTTTATTCTTTTCCGTAGATGCTACTTAACCTGCTGAGTTCCTCCTGCATTTTGTGTGTGTTGCTCTGGATTTCCAGCATCTGCCGAATCTCTTGTGTTTTAGGATTTCTGTAGTAGTTTGCACATTCAGATGGATGTCATGTGATTTGACTTCATTTACAAGTGGCAAATGTTACTGTTGCTTTGCAAAAATGTTCTCTGTTAAAACATTTGGCTATGGATATATCTGTGACAGGCTAGCCTCCCTTGGTAATGGGTCTGATTTTGTGCCATTAAAAGTTGTGGTTTCAGGAGCTTTTCAAGTAATAAAAAACATCTGCAGTATGTTATTTTTCCTTCAGTTTTGAAGATGAATTCAGGGTCATAGACTAGATAACAGTCTGAAGGACAAAGAGATTATCTGTTTTATATCAAGTTCAGTGAATTGCGGGGGACCTGTTTTGTGGCGAGTTCATTCCATCATAATCACTCCCCCTGCTCTTTCATGGTCAAGTTCAGGAAGGGAGCTGTTGAGCGGCTGGAAACTTTCAGAAGGGGTTAGTGGACTGATAGGCCAGTTGCCTTGTCTCGAGATTTCTGGATTGTGGGAAAGTTCGAATATGCTGCTATTTTCTATCTGTTATCAGGATGCTTATCATGGAACTCTTGTCTGCATACTTGGCTGGTTAGTCCGTGCATTGAGTTCTGGCAAAGTGTGCTTTATTTTGTTTTAGTGATTAAACTAGAATAGTTAAGGACAGTTAAATATTAAAAGACTAATGTTAGAAGATTTTATGTGACTTTTCTTAACCAAGTGAGAATAATTATGAAAATATCAGACAACTCAAAAGATTTTTATTCTAATATGGGTAACTCTACCTATGTAATGAAATAAAGTGTAATTGCAACCACATTTGGTCTTGTTACATAGGGGGAGTTGTTCAGTTTATATTGAAAGTTTTTGCTTTTATTAATTGAAAAATGGAATTGGGCTTAAATGAGTTAGTTAAAATTTACTTGTTTACCTCCAGTCTTTGGCTCAGTGTTAAACCATCTTGCACTAGTGCAATTTTTTAGGCAAGATTTGTACTTCATAATATTGTAATCCCATAGGATTTGAAGCAATTAATCAATCAACTGACCTTCTCTGTCTGTGAAGATTGGCATTCATCTGGGCCACATCTTTCAGGTGGTCCTCTGAAAGTCCATAAATGCATTTTCTGCTACATGGTCAGTATCATGATTGTATGCAGAATGATGGATATCTCAATAGCATTGGATCTCATCAGAGAAGCATGTTGTATACGCTTGATTAATTAATTGAAGTAACTTGCTCCTCACCTCTGGTTCTCTTCTGGAATGAGTCATGCCAGTCATACCTGTCTTCCTTTTGATTTTGAAGTCAGCTTAATTTGTAGCTCTTTTGAAATTAAGCAATCAAGCAATAATTTGTAAAAGTCTTCATGATAAATCTCAATCCTCTTACCACAGCAAATTATGTCATTCTAATTCACGAGCCAACTTTACAATTATTTTCTCTTTTTTTAGGTTGTATAAATGGAACGAAGTTGCTTTCAATGCATATTGCATTGACTTTGGTTTCAGTGTGATTTTGTATTCAGTCCCCTGGGATTACAGAACTTTTAACATTTAAAAGTTCATTAGTATTTTTTTTAATCCAGTGTGGTTAACAGTTCAATTACTTATCTTGCAGTTAACTCTGATTCATGATGAGCCTTTCCAAGTTTTGTCAGTGTAAGTTAATGTATGTCATTGTGGACCTAACTATTCAAAAGTCATCATATGCGCCACTAACTGCATTCAGCATGATGCTGGAGATCTAACATCTTGTTTGTAACATAAGGGTTTTTTTCATGTCCAACAAAAACACTGTTAATCTAACTCTAAAATATCACTCTAGCATTTCTTTCTATAGTATGTAACATTGGACAGAGCTTTTAGAAGCAGTAGAAATCTGACAAACTGAGAATAAAATTGGACTTGATATGTGAGTGTTTATTTAAGGCTTTGTAGATTACAAAAAGATGTGAAAATTAGTGAAGTGTAATGGTTGTGCACGTGACTTATAAAAGTGACTACACCCGAACCAGTTACATGACCAGCTATTTTAGATGTGTTTGTTCTTGCATAGAACTGTATCGTAAGGAATAGATCCTTTTGCTGACTGTGTTGTGCCAACTTTTTAATTTGCTTCAAGATCAAACTGACCCTTCCCTCTCACATAGCCTTCCATCTTTCTTTCATCCATCTAAGAATCTCTTAAATACCTCTAAAGTATCTACCTTTACCACTACCCCAGCAGTGTGTTACATGCACGCACTCTGTACAATAAAAAAAAATCCCTGCCCCGATTCTTTCCTCCATTCACCGTAAAAGTATGTCCTCTCATATTAGGATATTAGGAATCTATCTGTTCCCTTTCCCTCTCCTGACAGTCACCCAGCTACCTATCCCCTACAACTCCCTATAGCTGCTATCTATTAGCTCCTCATTCTCCCGAATGATCCAAAGGTCAGCTAGCTCCTGTCTCGATCTGCAGCTCGATGTGGTGCCCTCGAGGGCTCTGGAGATCACCCTGACTTCCCACATCATACAGGAGGAGCACACCACTGCCCTGCATGCCTTTCTCACTGCCTTACCTGCTCAATAGTAGAGGAAGAAAGAGAAATGCACCAGAAGCTCATCTTGGCCTCTTGAGCCAAAGCCTCAGTTTTCCGCTCTAACCCTGTCTACAATGGCCACTCTCACAATGTCTCCTTCACTTAAGCCTAACTTCTTGCTGGCCCAAGTGAAACTGGCACATGAGACTTGCCCTTTTCATTGTCAGTCTCATTTATCTGCCCCTTTCTAGTATAATAAGGGCAATGCTGTTGCATCGTGGTTAGCACAACGCTTTACAGTGCCAGCAACACAGGTTCAATACCCGCTGCTGCCTGTGAGGAGTTTGAACATCCTCTGACCGCACGGGTTTTCTCCAGGTTTCCTCCCACAGTCCAAAGACATACCGGTTGGTAGGTTAACTGGTCATTGTCAGTTGCTCCATGATCAGGTTAGGATTAAGTCTGGGGGTTGCTGGGCAGAAGGCCCAGAGTGACCTACTCCATACGGCATCTGAATAAAAATAAATAAAGAGATCAATACAGTGGATTCTAGTAAAATGGGACACATCAGGACCAGTTCATTTTGGTCCATTTAAGCAGCTGCCCCAATTAGCCAAAGTTTCATGGAAATATTTAAAAAGGTATAAAAAACAAACTGTGTAATGAATTATGTATTTAAATAAAATGAGGAACAAGTAAGAACACAACCAACAGTACCACAGTGTTATTGTTAATAAAATTGTGTATTAGTTTCTAATAGATATCAACGGAGGAATGCATCTAGTATACACAATAAACAAATTCAACGCAGACACCTAGACTGCTTTTGTACAAAACTGTTTACTGAATGACATCCTCCAAGTTTTTAATTTTCATTGTAACATTCAAGATGATTATCGATAACGTCAAATTCTTTGTAGTGCCTAACTTGTTGAAGTAGTGGAATCATTTCATTTTCACTCCCGGCTGTTTCTGGCGTCTCAAAGCTTGAATGCTTGAAACTGCAGTGAACAAAACGGTTTGAATTGTCTTATGTCTTGACAGCTATCAGTGATTGAAGTCGCTGTGTTCTTTAACACAAACATATACAACTGACGCTACTTGGAAGCTGCTCGCTATAAGCACGGTGTAGCATCTAACAACCACACAAGTGTGCGAGACTGATTCCAGTTAAAACCTGTTCAGCAATTCTGCTGCCCCAGTTCAGTGTCCCAAATAAACAAAGGCAATCCCAGCAATTTTTTCAATTTGTTTTTGTTCTTTAAGAGTTGTTGCAAATAAGTTGTCCCAATTAACTGATGGCCCAGTAAACCAGAATCCACTGTATTTTAATATTGAAGCTTTTGTGTATATTTTTTCAATCTGATAAAAAGCAAAAATGCATATTTTCCTACTATCAGGATTGTCAGCTTACCCGATCCAAATATATAGATTCATATTGTCACATCCTTTATGATGATGGTATATATAAATATAACCTTTTGATCTATTTTATAATAAACTGGTAGAAAATGCAAGGCAGGTTCTTATCTACCTGAAAAATAAGCTGACTTTTGAACTGTAAACTCTGAAATAAGCGTGCATTTTATGTCAGTCTGGTGGAAAGCCAATGCCAATAGAAAACAAGGGGGCAGAAGTGGAACTGTTATACATAAATTCAGAGGAATTTGCATATTCTCTTCTGCTTCTATTTGCTTTAATCTACCTGAAAACTCATGGTGAATAAACATTTCCAAAGTACTGAATAGTGAAAATTTCTCTTTCTTTGAAGATGGAAATATATTTTAGCAAATGTATCCCTTTACTATGAAGCAAGCTCTGTATTTAACCATTGATGTGTCTTGTCACATTTCATCACTCTGCTTAAAAACCTTCTTCATCTCTTGGCAACATTTCACATAACTCTCTTTGTATCCCAAGTTTTGAGAAGTAGCCGCAAGTTTATGTACAGCATTAAATATATTGATAAATTGTTCTGTTCAAAAAGCAACCCATCTGCTGGAGCAGGATTGTTTGTTGCTCTAGATTCAGCATCTGAAGTTTTTTGTGTCTCCATTTTATTTTCAAGCTTTCCTTTAACCAACTGCTTTGAAGACAGACATAAATACTGATCAAGACATTATAATTTCAATGGTGAAGTTGATTTGTGGTGGAGCTTATTGAACATTGAGCAAAGGTTTTGTTCTTTTGTTAGAGTAAAAGATTAATTGTCAAACATTTTTATTGAATTCCTGTATCACTTATCCACAGTATTCCATGAAGATCATATTTTGGGAAAATTGAGAGAAACGTGAATGAAGTGAAGGAAGATTTTTAATAACTTAATTGGTGTATTCTATTTGTACAATCCATTTCACCATAAAACAATGTAGAATCAATAGGGTAATAATTGTAGTAACTTGCAAATAGTATTGTTTTGGAAGGTGAGACCGCTCTTGTTTAATTTCCTTGCCTTTTCATGGACACTAGCTGCTTTTGAATTGCTGAAGTGTGTTCACATATTCATGGCATGATAAAAAGCTGTCACTAGGTAAGGGACTTGGTTAAAATGGATACAGATTTAAGAATGAAATAGACTGCCTGATGCTTTGTGTGAAATTTATGTATTTTTGATCCAAATCAGGGGTTCCCAACCTGGGGTCCACAGACACCTTGCCTAATGGTATTGGTCCATGTCATAAAACAGGTTGGGAACCCCTAATCTAGATGAACACTGTGAATTCAAAAATGAAATCTGACTTGAGCAAAATTCATGTAAAAAGCAATTGAGCAACCAAATATGACTTGGTAGCCAAGGATCAATTTATATTGTATTTGTGTACAATTAAATTCACTGCAGAAAAATATTGTACTTTGGAAGAAATAATGGTAATAATTAGATGAAAAGTATTAAACTGATGATGTGCCTCCAGTGGAAGGAGTATGTCACTATGCTAATCAAGGTGAAGCCTGCCTATTCAAAGTTTAAAGTTTACTTAAACAGACAAATCATGTGTAGTCCCCAGTATTTATATTAAGCCTTTTGGATAGTTCAAGATTTTGTAAGATAATGTTGTGTGGGAAGGCTGACCAGAGGGACAACTTAGCAAAGCATTTCACATTTAAAAATAGCAATGCAAAGGAGAGTTTAATTGAGCTATACAAGGTATACAAATTGAGTAGTGAAAATAGATCTGGAGAAATATTTGGTTTAACCATGATGAAAAAATATTGCCCCTCAGGAAATTGGGCAGCAAACTAATTAATTAATCTGTACAAATTTTGATTTGTATTTAATTTGTAAGCATGAAAGCACTATTCAAAATTTCTTTAGGAATGGATGCCATTATTTTATTTGTACAACTTTTGAACACATTTTATCAGATTCGAAAGAGCTTAAACATTTTGTGAAAAATAACAGAAATAAGGCCCCGCAGCTCTTAATCTGTAAACTGAATGAAACCTTGATAATTTGTTAAAGTCAGATTAGTTTTTGTAATTTTCCTCTGAATAAAATTAGAAAATTAGATAAATTTCAGTAAATTAGATGCTCTCATCTTCTCAAATTCTGTGCAAAATCAATTAAACAACAAAATTTTAAGCGTCTTTGTATATGATGTCACAAAATAATTGCACAGTTATATTGGGCTGGTCACAATACGTCAGTATAATTAGGAATGCTGAGTGATTATGGAAAAATCACAATTAATTGATATTATCCATGGTTTTAAATACAATGATAATGGAGTAACAGCGCAGATTGTCTTGAAAGGATAGTGTGTGGTGAAGAATGTGTGTTTGGGAGGGGTTGCATAGGAGAAGGAAAGGGCATACAGTGGAGGGAAGGAAGAGAAGGAGAGAGCTGGAGGAAGAGAGGGGTAGGAGAGCATGGGGGTTGAAGAAGGAAGAGGAGCTTGTAGAGATGTGTGTGAGTGTGTCCACTACCTCTTGAGT
The DNA here is from genome assembly GCF_048418815.1 of Hemitrygon akajei. Classification (NCBI taxonomy): domain Eukaryota; kingdom Metazoa; phylum Chordata; class Chondrichthyes; order Myliobatiformes; family Dasyatidae; genus Hemitrygon; species Hemitrygon akajei. The sequence goes on from NC_133140.1 coordinate 57,007,012, forward strand.
ATCCACTTTTGACCTGCTCCTGGTTTTAACCGTTTTCACCTGCTTGCTCTTTAAGGCGCCTTGCAATTTCCTTTCACTTTTAAGACTTGAGCTTTATTGTTAGATAGGCACCAAAGTGTACTGGCTGAGCCAATGTTCTTACAAGTATGCCTTTGTCATCTTCTGTTTGTATAGCTTTGGTTGAAGGCAGATAGAAAACAAAGTTTTATGCTGAACTCTCCCTAACGTCACATCTTGATTTGAGGCTATTTCCCAAAATTCAGGGGAGCAGGGAGGAGTGTGTTATGTAACCATCTGGCTTCAGACACCTCAGGGCATTTGCACTGGAATAAAGGGAAAATTATTTTAAGGCTTCTTTAAAAATACTCATATCTTCAATAAAGAAAGAAACATCTTGAGCATTTCAACAGCCTTATCAATAGTCCTGCCAACATGAAAGATTTCCTGGCTCTGCATTCTTAATTTTCTGTGTCCTTGCAACCCTTTAAAAATTGAGCACTTTTTAAGTTATATTGCCTCTCTTAATTTTTCCTTACAAAATGCTTTACTTCATTACTTCATGCTCCTCTTTTGTCATGCTTTGTTTGCTGTGTGTACACACAATTCACCAGTCCATTGTCTTGCTGTTTGCTACATTTCAGCAAACACAAAATTTGTGTAATCATGCCCCTTATGCAGTCCTGTGCATAAATCTTAGGCACAAATGTATACATTTGATGACGTGTGAGTGACGATAAACCTGATTCTGATATGGGTGTTTATTGGGAAGAGGGCAAGGAGAGGGGAAGAAACAGGAAACACTGCAGAGACATTCTGTAATGATTAATAAACCAATTGTTTGAAAACAAATTACCTTACCTGGTGTCTCTGGGCTAGGTGTATCTGCACCCACACCATCTCCCCACCCCAACACTCCTTGTCTGCTACCCATCCTGGGTATATATCCACAGTATTGTATATGTACCACAGTATACAGGAGTGGAATCAGGCCATTTGGCCCATCGAATCTGCTCCACTATTTGATCATAGCTGATTTATTATTCCCTCTCAGCCCCAGCCTTGTGCCTTCATAACTTTTGAACCTCTTACTTGTCAAGAACCTATCAACCTCCACTTTAAATTGATAGATATAAATAAAAATGGAAAAAGCACTTTCCGAAACTGATCTTTCATCCAATAACCATTCACTGTGATCCTCTGCTTAGCCAGTTTATACATTATCCATTTTCCCATGTAATTTGCTTCAAATATCTATTTGGAGATGCAGTGATGCATTTTAACACCATTTTAAAAATGCACTTCTTGTACAGGCTGTATATATATACAGATTATAGAGTTGCAGAACATGGAAACGGGCCCTTTGTCCAACTCGTATATACTGACCAAGATGTCTATCTCAGCCAGTCCCATTTGTCTGCATTTGGCTGATCTCCATCTAAGCCTTTTCTATTCATGTGCCTTTTCAAAGGTTGTTTAAACACTGTAATTGTACCACCTCTAAAGCTTCCTCTAGTGACTCATTCCATATCCCCACCACCCTCAGAGTGAAAATTATTTAAAAATCTTTCTCCTTTTACTTTAAACCAGTGCCCTGTAGTTTTAGACTCGCCTGTCTTGGGTAAAGTACTGTGGCCATCCACCTTATCTACTCCCCACGTGATTTTATATACTGTACCTTGATAAGGTCACCTCTCAACTTCTCATGTCCCAGCTTGTTAAGCTTCTTGATGGAACTCAAACCCCCCCCAGACCTGGTAATACCCTGCCACACAACGTCCTTCCTATTGCTGGGTGAATAGAATAGTGCACAGTACTCCAGGAGTGATCTTGTTGATTGTGCAATTCTAACATGGCATCCCAATTTCTGTATTCAGTGTCCTAATTGATAAGGGCCAGTATGCCAAATGCCTTTATTAACCACCCCGTCTCCTGCGTTGTCAATTTCACGGAAATGTCTACCTATAGGTCTCTGACACGGTCATTGAATACCAAACATTGTATTTTTTTTTGTCTTGTATTATGTTCTTCCACCAGTAAAAGCCATCTGTTCCTATGAATTCCTTCCCTTTTTCATAACGTACAAGGTCATGATAAGTCTTGATAAAGTAAATATGGTGTGGATATTTCCTCTCGTGCAAGAATTTCGATCCAGAGTTCACTATTCAAAAAAAAACCTAAGGAATCGTTCATTTAAGGCAGATGATGTGTCATTTATCTTTGGAGCTACGTGTCCATGGTGCTCTTCTCAAAGAACAGCAGAAGCGCAGTCTTTGAACGGGTTTAAGGCAGATGTACTTGATGAGCAAAGAGGAGGAAAGTCATAGAGTGCAGGTGGAAGTGAACAGCTGAAGTTAGAAATTGTCAGCCATGATCTTATTGAACAGTGGAGCAGGCTAAAGGAGTGGGGTGGAGAGGTATATTTTTATTCTTTCTTTGTACGCTATACCAGGAAGCAATGATGTACTGAAGGCAAAATTTTGCTTTCATTGGAAAACTTAGTTCATTTTTAAGAAGGGAAGATGTTATTCCTATCAAAGAAAGGACAAAATGGCTACCTTAAATTACTTATGATTACATTGTTCTTTGTTAGCCTGGGTATGGTGATAGAACAGTTGTTACAATCTGTATATTTGGCTGTCTGAATTATGACCATTACTGCACTATCAAATCTGTATGAACCAAGTAAATTACTGCTGTAAAGCTGCAATTGTAAGCTTATTATTTCAATTTAGTAGATGTTTTTGGGGGAAAAAATGACTTAATTGTCATTTTTCCTGTAAGATCATTAACAGCTTTTCCCTCAGAAAATTCACAATTTCTGCCCATTAACGAGTTAATTTTTAAGAAGAGATTTGCTATTGGCTAAGATTATTTTTTTTAGATTATTTCTTCCTAAAATATTTCCTTTCCATTTCGAATTGTTAATTTTGACTAATTCTATTCTTGATCCTAAGACCTTTTTGAATTGCAATTACATTGATCTTAAATTATAAATTTTGGGGAGGTGTTTTAGAAAGGGCATTTTATCATTAAGTTGTCCTTTTGCAAAAATACTCCATCTTGCGTTGTAAAGAAATCTGCAGATGCCTCCGCTCAGTGATGCAATATTTTTTTAAAGCATGAAAAGAGTTGATGAAATTCCACTATCAGTCCTGAACCAATATGCAAAATATCTTGATGGAAATCAAATAGCTATTATGTTTTCATTTCCATTCCTGCGTATTTGCTTAATGAAGAATAGAAAGATCAGACTGGTTGGCCGTGCCTGTTCGACTTGATAACCAAGCAAGGCTTCCAGCAATCCACAGAAATGATGCCACTAGTCAAATCAGTCTTTAAGTGCTGGCTTAATTTTATCTGGGAAACATGGAGCTGTGAAGCTCTGGAAGGAAAGATGAGCCTATTGCTGTTTCATTTGCACAGGATGGCTCTTTATCAGCTGCCAATTGTTTCAGAATATTATCAGGCATTCTTTTAATTGGAGTCGAGCTGAAATTAGTAGAATTAGAAAAATTACCTTCTCTTGCTTGGAGCCTCATTATTCATGGATATTGTTGTGTGCTATGTAGAGATTACCAGCTGTTTTGTTCTCTTGCTGTAAATATATATGCCTGCAGATACTGAGCTAAAGACAACAAATTAAAGCAAAAAAAGTTCAATAATAGAGAAAAAGTAGTTCTGAATCCTTTGAAGTTCAAGTTAAGTAAAGACTTTGGAAAATTGCATTCGTATGTTCATGATTTAAATATAATTAAAAATGGATTTTTAACTTGTCATTTAAAATTTTCTTCATATTTATTTGAATTGAGCTCCAATTTAGAGAGAGTGCTTTTGCATTAAGGGGTATTTGGAAAATAGAGTCTATTCCATTACTGGATATGTAACTAAAGGCAGTTGGACTATGACGCATTGCGGTGTAATTCCCAGATATTTGCAGTCCCTGCAGGAAAAGCAAACATTGTCCAAAGTGACGAAACTCCTGTAGAAATACAGCAGTCGCAAATAATTAAGAGCCTTTGGTAAAGTTGTATTCTGGGTCAACAGACACTGGTTATCATATCCTTATTCAGAAGCATTTAACGAGAAGTTCAGATACATTGTAATTTCCCGCATTACGCTATTGAAAATTTAAATTGGCCAGAGTCAGTCAGTCATGACTAATATCTGTGTCATTTTATGTCAGTAGAAACTTGTGTAGTCTTTTCTAGAATTGGGTCACCCCTTGCACAAAATTCCTGCAGCCGACGTGCATGGAAGTTATCATTGCTCCTTTTGGAGTGTTGCAGGAGAATTTGGCTCAAGCTATTCCAGGAACAACTGTTGCAGTATAGTTCCAAGACAAACATGTTTTAGAAACAGAATGCTAGACTGAGATCCTTGCTTAAATTTGATCCTTTAGGCCTTTCCATTACTTACTATTTTTCCTGCATTCCATGCTTGCTGATCCTCATTCACTTACCTGACCTAGTGCTGATCTCAGCCAGTTACCTGATCGATGATCTCAGGCCCCAGGTTGCACCATGTATATCACGTGCCAACCTAATCAGCCACTCACACATACCCACCGCTACTCATTCCATATCTACCCCCATCTATTTCTGACCCAAGTCCCTAAGGCCCACCACCCAGTACTTGGCCTTTGGTTGCTGTCCTGTCTTCAAAGAACCCCCAGACTTTGCCTAGACCAGTTCCCAGTCTATAGCTGAAACTCGCAGAGCTCACCTGCTGAGATGACCATCTTCTGCTCCATTTTTAGTCTGAGAGAACTTCTATGTAATTGAAGCAACGGTAAGATTGCAAATAAGTTTGCCGTTTTTGCATTCATTTCTTTTAACAGCTGGAAAATATAAATGAAGAAAGGTGGGGAGGGGTGTGAATAACCTTATAAAATATTAAATACAGAATATATATTAAACGGTACACTGGGAGGTTGACCTGATAATTCCTGATACTGGCTGGTTCTAGGAATTGTGGGTAACTTTGATTTTGTTGGCCTGCTACTCAAATTGATATCATAACCTAAAAACAAGATTTGGATTCATGTTGATTTAGCACAGAAGTTGTAAATCTGGAATGTTGTATTGATGCAACAGGATGTTAATAAAAGTTAAGTTTCTGACTGGTAGGAGAAGAAATTTCTGAATGCGTCATTAAACCTTGAAACATACTGTCGGGAAAATGGAAGCAAAAACCATCATCATTTAAAATTATAATAAGTGCCATGATTAGAACAACGGGGGTTAGGAGCAACCAAAGAAACTACAAGATGTGCTTTATTTGAATGGATGGATGAAAATCTTTTGAATGAAGATATTTGTTATCTGCCATTTTTTGAGTTGCAGTCTTTAGATCTGGCCACTAGAAGACAAAGCAACATACTCATTCAGTTAACTTTCCAGATAGGCTCTGGGAGTTTTAATCATTCTTCAATGAGATTCTTTTGTATTGGATCCTGATGTGCAGTGCTGTTGTCATGATTAGGTTGTGTTTAGATAGTCAGGTGACACTGTTGTCAAACCAATGAAAATGAATCAATACTGATCTTCTCATTATCCAACATAATGGAAATTAGAAGGCCAGATGATGCACAGGAGCACACGGACGCAGCTGTGTTTGCATGGAATGATGAGGTGATAATAGTAAATGATCTAAATTATGTGATGGAGTTTGGGAGGGGTTGAGTGCAAGTGGCAGGCACTGGTAGGAAAGGGTGCTGGGGAGACTGGTGACCCCAATGTTTGGAATACGTTACTGGTAATTCAGTTTTAGTTAAAGGCAAAGACGGGGTCCAGAGAGGTAGTGTCATTACCATTCACATGATAGCTGAAGCACAGTAAACCAAGTGTAAAATTTTAATTTTGAGGACAGTGAAATTACCTTTGTTGATTAGTATGCATTTTGGAGTTTGATGTGTCCTAAGTCTTACTCTGCAAATTGTAAATTTGCCTGACAATAAAAATGAAAGAATTATTATGCATCATCTCATGTCAATACACATCTGCCAGAGACTCACAATGCAGCTTTAGCACAAAAAAAATGAGTGAATAAATCTCGTGACCAGGATACCAACACTGCACTACTTGGGAGTGGACTGGTCTACTTTTATATGCTACTCAGCCAACTGAGTGAAATTAGATCAGGAAGAGATTTTTTCCCCCCTAATATTTTGAGATCAAACCATATGGTTAATATTTGAGTTTAATGCAAATAGATACCAATGCATTGATCTTACACTATTACACTAGAATCATATCAGGTTCTTTGAACAATTCTCTCCCTATTGGTCAGTGATGAGAAATATGAGTTTTTAATAAGTGTAAGCCAACAACTGATACTGCTACCTTGAACTTTCTTTATCTGTTCTGCAGCAGGAAAAGATTGCTTCCATATTTAGTACATGAGATTTTCTTCATATTTAACATATGTTTTTAATAAACCACAGGTGGGAATTCATTACAAGTTAATTTGGTATTGTTTTCCCTTGTGAAAATTTGGAATGTATGTAGTGGGTAACTCAATGAGCCAATATCCAATGTTATTTAGACCTCATCAAACATTATCAGGCCCTATTCTCTATTAAAACTGTTTAATGTTCCAGAAACACCCTGGAAGGTGAAAAGCCCTTGGCAAAATTTCTCTACTCTTCATTATCTTAAATTTATTTTAAATGCCCTTTCTCCTCTTACATAATTTCTCCTCTTGTAAGATATTGGCTGCCTTTGTCACCCCCCCAACCCAGCAAATTCTCTACCCAGCAAGCAAGATTTCTTTGGCATCATCCAACCTCCACATATTTTACACCCCTTTCTCTCTTTCCATCTTCTTTACCAAATCCATTTTTGTACCGAGGTC